>NC_091123.1:33226317-33526317 GCF_040183065.1 Periplaneta americana | reverse complement strand
AATTATTATTATTATTATTATTATTATTATTATTATTATTATTATTATTATTATTTTCAGCATCATTCTTTCTTCATCCACTCTTTCCAACACAGCTTCGTTTCTTACTCTGTCCATTTCACACGCTCCATCCTTCTCCATATCCACATTTCAAATGCTTCTATTCGCTTCTCTTCGCTTCGTAGTAATGTCCATGTGTCCGCCGCATACAATGCGACAGTCCACACAAAGCACTTCACTAGTCTCATTATTATTATTATTATTATTATTATTATTATTATTATTATTATTAAGAGAAGAATATTTTATTTCATGTGCATATTTTGGCCACAAATAACTCTAACATAACTGAGAATGAACAAGTCTCGACAAAACTTAGTAGAAAAGTCTGTACAGAGGCAGACAGATGGCGTATGTATTTATTTGAAACTGGTAAATATTGTTGGAAAATATGAAGAACGCCTACGCACTTCCCGAAAACATGTATTTTCGTAATAATGCTTGAAATCGAATATTGGGGTATCACGATACTTAACTATACTACATTTATTAAGGAAAAAACTCTACACAATAACTTGACATTCCTGTGTGACAAAGTGTTACGAGTAGGTACATTATTTTCAACACGGCAATTATCACCTGGCATACAGTGGCGAACAGCCTCGCAGCCAATTGCGTCTCTGCTTCTGTACGTCGCCTCGGTTGAATCACTGCTTCATTATTTGTTGGCTTAATTGCGCGAGACTAATTCCGCGGTAACCGTAGCAACTGTCGGAATGCAAACAACTGATAATCACAAGGGCGGGCGGGCAACCGAAAGCTGCTAATAGCAACCGTTGAACCGGTCCGATGTAGACAAGCCGTTCAACCATATGCTTTCAAATAACATCGCAAATCAGAATCCTCCAACACTTACGAAATTCTTATACAGTAATTTTTGCGGTGAAGGATACAGTCTCAGACATATTGGATACGATATTGTTAGTTCAACGTAATTGTTTATTACTAATTTGAGGTATTGAAAATAGTTACATCTACTACAAAGCGCAAATAGGCTATCCGTCATTTGTTTAATATCGATATAATATTTCCCGATTCTCAGAAAGACCATGAGGTGCAATACAGAAAGTCTTGATCTTTTCTTGTCAGAAAATAAAATGGAACTTCTTTTGTGTCACACTAACAAGAAAACCGTCCCAGATCATGATGCTTGAATTTAATGAAAATGTATAATTAAGCTAATTTTCGTTCGTTAAGATACCTGATAGTAGTCGATCGTTTCGCATTTTCCTCGTTTACGACATATAATGACCTGAAAATGGATGCTACTTATGCCGCTTCTTGCGTACACTCGAATTCTCATAGTTTCACGACACCGTATCACAGCTCTAGCATTAATGCTCTAGTCCAGCCGTGGCGAAAATGTAATCGTGCGCCGAGTCACTGTGTAACCTGCAACGTGCAAAACACCTATGGAGGGAGGCGGACACCCGAGGGGGAAGTGAAGCAACTGTCTGACTTATTAACGGATTTTCATTTTCCTTACGCCAAGCACTTAAATATAATTTTATACAGTATAAGGTTAGTACGTGTAACGAAGAAAGAAATGAATAAGAAAACATAGGAGACATCATCACAACCTAAAATTTTTTTAGTAGGTTATTTTACGACGCTTTATCAACATCTTTGGTTATTTAGCGTCTGAATGAGATGGAGGTGATAATACCGGTGAAATGAGTCCGGGGTCCATCACCGAAAGTTACCCAGCATTTGCTCATATTGGGTTGAGGGAAAACCCCGGAAAAACCTCAACCAGTTAAGTTGCCCCGACCGGAAATCGAACCCGGGCCACCTGGTTTCGCGGCCAGGCGCGCTGACCGTTACTCCACAGATGTGGACAACCTAAAATTAACTGTCTTCAGAATGTCTCTGCGACAAAGTTTCAAAATCAGGAATTAAGTCACTTATTGCCAGTCGTAGTTGATCACAAAGGTATGTCTGTACGGACAGATGGAGAGATGGATGGGTCGATGGATAGACGGATAGCCGGACGGACAGACAGACAGACAGACAGACGGACGGTCGGACCGACGGATGGATAGATAGATAGATAGATAGATAGATAGATAGATAGATAGATAGATAGATAGATAGATAGATAGATAGATAGATAGATAGATAGATAGATAGATAGATAGATAGATAGATAGATAGATAGATAGATAGATAGATAGATAGATAGATAGATAGATAGATAGATAGATAGATAGATAGATAGATAGATAGATAGATAGATAGATAGATAGATAGATAGATAGATAGATAGATAGATAGATAGATAGATAGATAGATAGATAGATAGATAGATAGATAGATAGATAGATAGATAGATAGATAGATAGATAGATAGATAGATAGATAGATAGATAGATAGATAGATAGATAGATAGATAGATAGATAGATAGATAGATAGATAGATAGATAGATAGATAGATAGATAGATAGATAGATAGATACATAGCTAGGCAGGCAGGCAGACAGACAGACAGACAGACAGACAGACAGACAGACAGACAGACAGACAGAGAGATAGATAGATAGATAGATAGATAGATAGATAGATAGATAGATAGATAGATAGATAGATAGATAGATAGATAGATAGATAGATAGATAGATAGATAGATAGATAGATAGATAGATAGATAGATAGATAGATAGATAGAAACAGATACAGATGACAGATGATAGCTATACAGATAGACACAGACAGACAGACAGATATACAGATAGATATGTATAAAATAGCGAGATAAATAAAGAGGAACAAATTAGACAGGCGGGTGAAGGTTGGAAGTAAGATAAACTTAGTTAATACTGTAGTTGTAACTGGTCAAGGTACTGAACGCCAATGGTTGAGACACTCAGGATGAATGTGCAAGTGCCAATGGTACTTGACATCAAATCGCAGCAATATATCGCTTCAATGACTGCTAATAATGAATGGTGAATGGCAGAGTTGTTTTCCTTCTACCAAGAGTAATAATAATGTACTTACTCGTATTTCTTCTCTAATGAGTTGAATGCATTGGTTCTCAGTCGTTAGTGCAGTTTAAATGGACGGCATGTGGAGTCTGAAACAAAGGAAATTTAACATTACAACTTCAAGGAATCTCATTTTGAAAACAGTTTCTCCGAGGCAAAATGTTTATAATTTCAAGGAACTGCACCGCTTTTTAAGTGACTTGCCTGGCAAGCTATGCGGGCAGTGATCTTGTTTGCTACATCTTACATATTCTACGAAGAGTGCGAGAAAAAATCTCTATCTTTTGGTACCCTCCGAACGCATCCCGCCTGAAGGCATATTATGCTTGTTGGTGGAATGGTGATAGCGAGATGGTACATCGCCATAGTGAGAAAAAAGACGTAGTTCTACGTCAAAACCAACCATCAGTGAGCTTGAAGTCACACGCATTATATTATCGCCAATTCAAACTTCATTAATCTTGAAGTCATACGCATTATATTGTCGTCAAATCACATTTAAATGAGATTGAAGCCTCACGCATTCCTTGTATTGTCTCTTTCGCATTGTTTATTGTTCCTAAAACATTTAATTAATCTTTAACTGGAGTTATTCCTTTACTATTGTACATGTTTACACATAATTCACGTGATTTGTAACTGTGACCATTGTTTTGTATTATTACTTTACTAATGGTTATAATTATAAAACATGTAACTAACTTGTTATCAACTACAACCCTAATATATCTCAGGGTAAAAGAGGGTTTTAAACTTTGGATAATAAAGAAGTCACAAGCATTATATTATCGTCAATTCAAACCCGATAAAATTGGAAGTCACACGCATTATATTACCGTCAATTCAAACTTGATTAAGTTTGAAGTCACACCCACACTGTATTATCGTCAATTCAAACTTAATTAATCTTGAAGTCACACACATTATATTGTTATCAAATAAAATTTGAATGAGTTTGAAGTCACACGCTTATTACCTTCAATTATTCAAACATGATTTAGTTTGAAGTTACTTGCATTATATTATCGTCAATTGAGACTTCACTAATCTTGGAGTCACAACGAATTATTATATTGTTGTCAATTCAAACTACATTGATCTCGAAATCACAGGCACTACAATATCGTGAATTCAAACTTGACTGAGCTTGAGTCATACGCATCGTTACGATCAATTCAAACTTGACTTTGCTTGACGTTACATGTATTGTAAATTAATTATCGTGAATTCAAACTTAATTGGGCTTAAGTCTTACACATATCACCATCAATCAAAATTTGAGTGATCTCAAAGTAACATTGACTATACATTTATTATGGTGAATTCAAACATGAATGAGATTGAAGTCGTGTGCAATTCAACTTAGAAGTCACACGCATTATACTGTCGTCAATTCAAACTTGACTGAGCTTGAAGTGACATGCACTACATTATCGTAAATCCAAACTTGATTGAGCTCGAAGTCACATGTACTACATTATCGTGAATCCAAACTTGATTGAGCTTGAAGTCACATGTACTATATTATCGTGAATCCAAACTTGATTGAGCTTGAAGTCACATGTACTATATTATCGTGAATCCAAACTTGATTGAGCTTGAAGTCACATGTACTATATTATCGTGAATCCAAACTTGATTGAGCTTGAAGTCACATGTACTATATTATCGTGAATACAAACCTGATTGAGCTTGAAGTCACATGTACTATATTATCGTGAATCCAAACTTGATTGAGCTTGAAGTCACATGTACTATATTATCGTGAATCCAAACTTGATTGAGCTTGAAGTCACATGTACTATATTATCGTGAATCCAAACTTGATTGAGCTTGAAGTCACATGTACTATATTATCGTGAATCCAAACTTGATTGAGCTTGAAGTCACATGTACTATATTATCGTGAATCCAAACTTGATTGAGCTTGAAGTCACATGTACTATATTATCGTGAATCCAAACTTGATTGAGCTTGAAGTCACATGTACTACATTATCGTGAATCCAAACTTGATTGAGCTTGAATACACATGTACTATATTATCGTGAATCCAAACTAGATTGAGCTTGAATACACATGTACTATATTATCGTGAATCCAAACTTGATTGAGCTCGAAGTCACATGTACTACATTATCGTGAATCCAAACTTGATTGAGCTTGAAGTCACATGTACTATATTATCATAAATCCAAACTTGATTGAGGTTGAAGTGACATGCATTACATTATCGTAAATCCAAACTTGATTGAGCTTGAATACACATGTACTATATTATCGTAAATCCAAACTTGATTGAGGTTGAAGTCACATGTACTATATTATCATAAATCCAAACTTGATTGAGGTTGAAGTGACATGCACTACATTATCGTAAATCCAAACTTGACTGAGCTCGAAGTCACATGTATACATTATCGTGAATCCAAACTTGATTGAGCTTGAAGTCACATGTACTATATTATCATAAATCCAAACTTGATTGAGGTTGAAGTCACATGTACTATATTATCATAAATCCAAACTTGATTGAGCTTGAAGTCACATGTACTATATTATCATAAATCCAAACTTGATTGAGCTTGAAGTCACATGTACTATATTATCGTGAATCCAAACTTGATTGAGCTTGAAGTCACATGTACTATATTATCATAAATCCAAACTTGATTGAGCTTGAAGTCACATGTACTATATTATCATAAATCCAAACCTGAGTAAGGTTGAAGTCACATGAACTATATTATCATAAATCCAAACTTGATTGAGCTTGAAGTCACATGTACTACATTATCGTCAATCCAAACTTGATTGAGCTTGAAGTCACATGTACTACATTATCGTGAATCCAAACTTGATTGAGCTTGAAGTCACATGTACTATATTATCATAAATCCAAACTTGATTGAGGTTGAAGTGACATGTACTACATTATCGTAAATCCAAACTTGATTGAGCTTAAATACACATGTACTATATTATCGTAAATCCAAACTTGATTGAGCTTGAATACACATGTACTATATTATCGTAAATCCAAACTTGATTGAGCTTGAATACACATGTACTATATTATCGTAAATCCAAACTTGATTGAGCTTGAATACACATGTACTATATTATCGTAAATCCAAACTTGATTGAGCTTGAATACACATGTACTATATTATCGTAAATCCAAACTTGATTGAGCTTGAATACACATGTACTACATTATCGTAAATCCAAACTTGATTGAGCTTGAATACACATGTACTATATTATCGTAAATCCAAACTTGATTGAGCTTGAATATACATGTACTATATTATCGTAAATTCAAACTTGATTGAGCTTGAAGTCACATGTACTATATTATCGTAAATCCAAACTTGATTGAGCTTGAAGTCACATGTACTACATTATCGTAAATCCGAACTTGATTGAGTTTGAAGTCACATTTACTATATTATCGTAAATCCAAACTTGATTGAGCTCGAAGTCACATGTACTATATTATCGTAAATTCAAACTTGATTGAACTTGAAGTCTCATGTACTACATTATCGTAAATCCAAACTTGATTGAGCTTGAAGTCACATGTACTATATTATCATAAATCCTAACTTGATTGAGGTTGAAGTCACATGTACTATATTATCATAAATCCAAACTTGATTGAGCTTGAAGTCACATGTACTATATTATCATAAATCCAAACTTGATTGAGCTTGAAGTCACATGTACTATATTATCGTGAATCCAAACTTGATTGAGCTTGAAGTCACATGTACTATATTATCATAAATCCAAACTTGATTGAGCTTGAAGTCACATGTACTATATTATCATAAATCGAAACCTGATTGAGGTTGAAGTCACATGTACTATATTATCATAAATCCAAACTTGATTGAGCTTGAAGTCACATGTACTATATTATCGTGAATCCAAACTTGATTGAGCTCGAAGTCACATGTACTACATTATCGTGAATCCAAACTTGATTGAGCTTGAAGTCACATGTACTATATTATATAAATCCACCTAGATTGAGGTTGAAGTGACATGTACTACATTATCGTAAATCCAAACTTGATTGAGCTTGAATACACATGTACTATATTATCGTAAATCCAAACTTGATTGAGCTTGAAGTCACATGTACTATATTATCGTAAATCCAAACTTGATTGAGCTTGAATACACATGTACTATATTATCGTAAATCCAAACTTGATTGAGCTTGAATACACATGTACTATATTATCGTAAATCCAAACTTGATTGAGCTTGAATACACATGTACTATATTATCGTAAATCCAAACTTGATTGAGCTTGAATACACATGTACTATATTATCGTAAATCCAAACTTGATTGAGCTTGAATACACATGTACTACATTATCGTAAATCCAAACTTGATTGAGCTTGAATACACATGTACTATATTATCGTAAATGCAAACTTGATTGAGCTTGAATATACATGCACTATATTATCGTAAATTCAAACTTGATTGAGCTTGAAGTCACATGTAGACTACTATATTATCGTAAATCCAAACTTGATTGAGCTTGAAGTCACATGTACTACATTATCGTAAATCCGAACTTGATTGAGTTTGAAGTCACATTTACTATATTATCGTAAATTCAAACTTGATTGAGCTCGAAGTCACATGTACTATATTATCGTAAATTCAAACTTGATTGAACTTGAAGTCTCATGTACTACATTATCGTAAATCCAAACTTGACTGAGCTTGAAGTCACATGTACTACATTATCGTGAATTCAAACTTGACTGCGCTTGAGTCACAAGTATTATATAATCGTGAATTCAAACTTGACTGAGCTTGAAGTCGTACATAGGCCTGTATTATCATAAATTCAGATTCCACCAATACGCAGTGATAAAGTTGGTGACGTTAATTTTACATTTTTCCTCCTTTTCTTTTTTCGTAAAATTGGTTCTTCCAAAAGTCGTTAGAATGCTAACATCAATAAAATTTAATGTTATCCATCAAACATTATTGATGATGAAATCTGAAATAGTATTTATTACAATATTTAGGAGGAAATAGTGTGCTCGTCGTTTTCTACCAAAATCAGGCTTTACATAATTCAACAAGTCACGTACATTCGTATGTGGCCAACATTCCCGAAACCAGATAAGGGCATTACTGTAGCAATTATCGAGGTGTGAGAAAAAGAGTCACGAAACTGCCAAGCATCCGACACGCAATCACGGCATCTACCCTACAATCCACACGCGTCATGAGATGAACTTCTTTATGACAAGGATATGGCCGCTTCTTCCCAGACAGAAACTGAAGCTGAGAAATTTCTGATCCAAATATCATTTCATGAAAAGAAATCACCACGGTCTTGAAAAGTTATGTAATGGTAAGAAAACGAAGATCTTAATGTATATTAAGATAAAATTGTGAGAGAGGCTAAGAGTGAGACAAGCAGGGACAAACAGGAGATAGACGGATGATCAGGACACACACAGATATAAGACGAAATTATAAAATAAGTACAGATGAGAAAAAAAGAGAGATTGACGGACGGAGAGGTAGACAGGTAAGATAAGGACATACAATAGGTACATATCAGCGACCCAGTTCGAAAGGAAAACAACTCAAAATGCAAACGATGAAAGAGTAATGGAACGGAGAAAAATTCTCTCCGGCGCCGGGATTTGAACCCGGATTTTCAGCTCTACGTGCTGACGCTTTATCCACTAAGCCACACCGGATTCCACCCCGGCGTCGGAAGAATCGTCTCAGTTTTAAGTTCCAACTCTTGGGTTCCCTCTAGTGGCTGCCCTCTGCACTACGTCATAGATATAGTCCACATTTGTGCTGAGGTGCACTCGTAATGAGTGACTAGTTGGCCGGGATCCGACGGAATAAGCGCCGTCTTAAATCACGAAGTGATTTACGCATATCATATATATTATTATATAATGTACCGAAGTACATATGATATTTCCATGCAGATATTCTGCGTCATCATACGATGAAAGAGTAATGGAACGGTGTGGCTTAGTAGATAAAGCGTCAGCACGTAGAGCTGAAAACCCGGGTCCAAATCCCGGCACCGGAGAGAATTTTTCTCCGTTCCATTACTCTTTCATCGTATGATGACGCAGAATATCTGCATGGAAATATCATATGTACTTCGGTACATTATATAATAATATATATCAAAATCCAAAGTTTTGAGATAACTGCATTTTAAAGTTTCATTTTGCTGTGAAAAATTCAAGGACCACTGAAATTAGTCCAAATTCTGTTAATGATATGTCTTATACAAGTTATAATTATAATTACATCAATTGGATTTTTTACTGCAATATGAAACTTTAAAATAATTATCTCAAAACTTCGCATTTTGAGTTGTTTCCCTTTTAAACTGGCCCGTCGATGTTTCGTATGGTTCGGCAGATACGTATAGGTATGTATGGAACAGAAGATTAGGTACAAAGTATACAGGTAAGTGTATACATACATACATACATATGTGTATATAGGGTGTAATAAAAATGTCAAAACTTTGGGGAAACATTCCTCACATCTAGAGGATGGAATTACCGCTATGTTATATGAACACAGGCCAGGGAACGCTTTATATCCTTTTTAAGAGTTCTTTTTCTAATTCGCTTGTATTGCATGATGCACAAGCAATAATCCTTTCTGTGTGGAGAGATGCCAGGATCGTCACGTGCAAGTGCACCAGAACAGTCGGGCGTATTATTTCCTATTTTAGAGTTTTTTTATAGTTGTCACTTAAAGTTGAAGGCGAAACCTCAACTTATTCCAAATGATGATTAAATGTACGTGTTTCATAAGAGATGCTAAAAGTGTCCTTCGTCAGAAAGGAAACATGCGTCACTCCATACAAAAATAAATAAATTACCTTGTGAACAAAGTGGAAAAACAGCTCTAACAAGGAAATAATGCGTTTCCGGACCCATGCTCACATAACATATTTCCATCCTCTAGATGTGAGAAATGTTATCCCAAAGTTCTGACATATCTTTTTCTTACACCCTGTATATATACGTATGCAATTTATTAGACAGATTACACATACACAAACTATTATTCCAATTACTCTTTTTTGTAGTAGGAATATACTGTTATTATCTTTGGAATTTTCCCAGAATATTATTCCAAAACTTATTACCGAATGGAAGTATGCAAGTAATTGTTTTTAAGGTATTGATATTTACTATCTCTTGCATAGATGTAATAGCAAAACATGCTGAATTTAGTTTGGGGGTAATTCCTTTAATATGATTTTTCAAATTTAATAAATCGATTTTTAAGCCAAGAAATTTGGTTGTTGTTGTTGTTGTTGTTTCTATTAGGTACCTATTGTTAATTAATTACTTCATTTACCACATAGGGCTAGAAAATAACTAAGATTTCCTTTGGAAAACTGCTTTTTTTTTTTTCAAATCACTTCTGGAAAGGAGTCGCTAAACATTCTTCACTGCTTGCAACAATTTTACAGATAATACAAATTCAATTCTGTGTTAATATTCTTTTTGCAATTTATTTAAATAAAGGTTAAAAACCTGTTAAAGTAACATTCCGAGTAAAATACTATACACGACAAAGGCAGCAGAGTAAAGAGGGGTAATTTCAATAACGGGAAAATATGGTTAATGTTAAGGTTCTGGCAGCATTAAGACAAAATGGTCCACACCTGTGGAGTAACGGTTAGCGAATCTGACCACGAAACCAGGTGGCCCGGGTTCGAATCCCGGTCGGAGCAAGTTACCTGGTTGAGGTTCTTTCCGAGGTTTTTCCTCAACACAATATGAGCAAATGCTGGGTAACTATCGGTATTGGACCCCGGACTCATTTCACCGGCATTATCACCTTCATCTCATTCAGACGCTAAATAACCTAAGATGTTGATACAGCGTCGTAAAATAACCTACTAAAATAAAAAAAGATAAAAAGCGCGACGCCATGTTGAAAAGTGATAGGTAGTGAAAAGAAGGTGGTCTTTGTGAATCCTGTCTCAGATCCTTCAAGCTGAACTGAAATCTACAGATATTTTTTTTCTATTGGAAAGTGTGTAGCAAAATCCCATCTCTGACAGCTTATAATATTTTACTTCATTTACTTAAGCTTTTATAAAATATGTGATAATGTAGTATACTTGTTTTAACCTGTAAGCATTTCATGGATGTCTTAACAGCTGGTAGCCCGAGTTGTGACGCATTCTAGTATATGAGTTTCGTACTATGGTCAAATTCTGTTCTGTCGACGAGTGGGGAAATTTGAATAGTCTTTCACGGGACAATTTCAATAACATATTTACAACACTATTAGTAATTTATAATCGGTTATTTATTACTCACAATCTTTCTATATTTTATAGAGAGAATGAAAGGAAAAAGGATCTTAGACAAAAAATAAATAACGATCCAGAACCGAACACTCTCGACAGGATGGAAATAAGGAAGCTTGTGATGGAAGAATCCAGTGACGACGACTGAGGGCATGAGAGCAATGAAAATGACTGGAAATGTGGATTCTGCAACAGAAGATATTATTCTGAACTTTCTTCCAAAAAGGGGAACTGGATTCGTTGTCAGAGTTGCGAAACTTGGTACCACGAACGTTCTGTTGGAGCAGAAGGAAGAAAGCAGTTCGTTTTTCTGTCGGTATGGGTAGAAGATTTCAGTAAAGTGACAAAAGAGATATTTTTTTTCATTCATGTTTGCTGTTCATTACTGTGTATGATTATGCTTTGTTAATTATCTTAAGGTAATTATCCAATAGCCTATTGAAGTGAAACTGATTTTGAAAATAACATTTTCTAATTTTATTTCGTATTATTCATACTGCCTCACAATATATCCAAATTACCTCATATTTTAAATCCTATACACTTTGCGGGTAAATCGGATAGCTCAATTGTAACTTCAGTTCAGTTATTTTCATTTTATAAAATTTCCATTGCTTCTTTAAAAATGTAAGTACAACAGTTCATATTAATATTAGCGATAATGTGGGTATATTCCAAGAAAAATGTTAAAATGTCTGAAATTATTCAAATTACCCCCCTTTACTCTATAGACCTAGTTTAAGGCCAACGGCGCGGAGTACAACTCGGTGGTTAGTGGTCTGGAATCGTGACCTGAGGTATATTCATAATTTTCTGCCCAAGGACAGATCCTTCACTGCAAACTCAGTTCTCCAATCTTCCCTTCTTTCCAACTTCCGTATACGATATAGTCCTGAGATACAATAAAACAAAACGTAGTCACGCAATCATTGGGACTCCGTGAATCCCTGTCTTTTCTTTTTCTTGTATCGAGTGGAATATGCAACCATGAAAAAAAGTATAGATTCTTGAAGCAGAATGTCGTGTGCTTTCGACTTCAAATAAATATCCATTAATTTATTATTTGCTAGCATTTTATATCTGATGCACATCACTTAGGATACACACACTCACGTCATGATATACTAAATATGAATAAAATCGGTCCATTAATTTGGGAGCAATCGCTGTACATAGACGAAGGACAGAAAGAATATGAAGACCACTTTTGACGTACAACATATTTCGATACATACAGAGAGGTCACTACGGCGCTCGCGGGTGTCAGACTTTAGTGTTTGTTCACAATGCTCGACATCTACTCCCAGTAGAGAGTGAACGATAGATACATGGAATGGAATGGAATTTACTGCACTGTGACCTGTTACGATCTATTGCGCTAACCCTCAAGTTAGACGCATTCCCAAACCTACACTGGCTGACTACACTAAGGTTCGCTGTGTACCCAGGTTTTGAGCAGTTAACCCCCCGTCGTCCCTAGGCCAGCTCCCTCCACACGATCCGGGAATGCTTTGGAATAAAGACGAAAAGGAGAAATGGTGACCGAATGATGTAGATGCCTGGTATGTGGAAAAACGGGAGAACCCCGAGAAAACCCCCAACTGCGACCTTGTCCGCAACAAATGTCACTATGGATTTTTCAATGGCTCGGGACTCGAACCCGGGCCGCCTGCATGACAGGTCGGAGGTCTGGCCACTCAGCCACCGGAGGGGTGAACGAAACATCGTTTGAAAGGTAAGAAATATGCGTACCCGGTAAAAAGAATCATCGACAACAAATCTTGAAAAGTGACAAAATGGCAGTCATGTCAAAATCACCCATGATTTTAACACTCTTACTTTATGGCTTTTAAGGAACCCGGAGGATCATTGCCGCCCTCACATAAGCACGCCATCGGTCCCAATCCTGTGCAAGATTAATCAAGTCTCTATCATCATATCCCACTTCCCTCAAATCCATTTTAATATTATCCTCCCAACTACGTCTCGGCTTCTCCAAAGGTTTTCACACTCACCATCCAGAAACATTTAATATATCGTGAACCACTCAAAATACGTTAACAAACAAACAATTTTTAGAAAGCTCTAAGGAAACCTAACAAAAATAAAGTTTATTAAGAAGTACACTTCTAAATTTAAAAAAAAAAGTTTCATTAAATGTTTTCTTAGAACTTCACGATACAGACTATAACTGCAACACAAAAGCAAGAAAACTACAGAAAATGCAGTAAAGCGGCAGAGGAGGGTTCGCAGACGCAAAAAAAAAAAAAACATAATAATAATAAAATATCTACTACAGACAACTTTTTTCTTTCGTTCGCCGTTTCCTACCTAAAGCAGCCAAAACATGTTAACACTCGCAAAAAGAGATCGCCAACATTCAGCTTGTGGGCGTGACGTTTTATGTAAAATTTGAGCGGTTCAGTTGTAGTATGTTGAAATCCGAAGATTTTTTTTTCGATGTTAAAGTTTCTCAAAAAGGTGTATTTCCATCAAAAGTCGAATTATTTTTGCAGCATTGCACTAAATTTTACGTTTATTTCGTATAATAAGTAATTAAAACTGAGGTCTACTTTGTTAGGTACACCTGCCCAAATATACCATATTCCATAATACGGAGCTCTTCCGTGACATTTTGTCGCGTGTCTCCCTTCCTCGAAACCGAAATTCCAGACAGCACAGGCCTAGGTTCACTACTCCGATGACGGCCTTGGAACCTCGAGAGTAAATATATATAGAAACAGTTGTTAACACCTTTCATCTAATTCAAACAAGACGGTATTGTTATTCCTATCCGACAATATCGTCGATGCGACGGTTACAAGTTATAGGTCTTCCCACAAACGATTCTTGGAGAGCTTAAAATAGTACAAGTACAAGGTTACTTGTTCCAGAATCCGTAGCAATTACTGTCGGACATAAGCAGCATCCTGCGTGCGGGTTGCGAGATTCCCAGAACCAACCACCTGCGCACAACTCGTTCGTCCTTACTTTTATTACCTGATAGCGGCGCAGTTCCGTGAGAAAGCTAATCGCTTAGCAGGCATAACGATTAAATAGCTACATAACGATTTTATAAGATGACATCAAAGTAGATCTGAAGTGCTGACCTTCAGAATGTATCTTGTGGTTTCACGGCTAATGAAGAGCCATAATTCAGAGGAAACAGAGGAAGTGTGGGATGGGTGCTTCGGAACACATCAGATAAGGCGCGTTCCAAAAACATAGTTTTTTAGTTGGTTATTTAACGACGCTGTATCAACTACTAGGTAATTTAGAATTGATGAGACTGTGATAGCGAGATGGTGTTTGGCGAGATGAAGCCGAGGATTCGCCATAGATTACCTGGCATTCACCTTACGGTTGGGGAAAACCTCGGAAAAAACCCAACCACATAATCAGCCCAAGCTGGGATCGAACACGCGCCCAAGCGCAACTTCAGACCGGCAAGCAAACTCCTTAACCGACCGATCCATGCCGGTGGCCTCCAAAAACACAGTTCTCAAAAATGTTTCTGCAATATCTATTTTTATTTTGTTAAGTTGATTTATACACGCTTTAACATACGTGGTCTGATCGCGTGTTTAGCGTCTGTGGGTGTAGGCCTACCAATAGGCGTGTTTACTACTGTTGGATTCCTGTTTCTATTGTGTGTTGTAGATGGTTTGTGTTCATGTAACTGATTTTAGATTCTTTATTAATATTTACAATATTGGTGATTGAGGCGGTGATGAATCATGGCATGTAAATTTCCAATTCGGCATTTGCCTTTGTGACTGAGGGAAACCATGAAAAACTCCAGTCAAATTGGACAGCTACGGGGTTTGAACCCAGGACCTCTCGAATTCCAGTCTCAAACGCTACCATATGAGCAAACTCGTTCGGTTATATTTACTGTTTATGAATTGAAAGGTGTAATTTCCGATTCAATGTCGAAACAACTCAACACATCTATATCCAAAGGTCGACTCTCAATTATCCGGGAGAACGAAGGAAATAAATATAATAATAATATAACACTACAAAATACAATGAATAATGGAGCAAATTCCGAATTTTTCGCTAATTGAGTAAGTTTATTTACTATTTTTATATCGCGCAGTTATCCTCTGATTGAGGTTTTGGCTGATACATCTATTATCAAGCAGTACATCGCGCTTGATATGTGTCGGAGGAAGAACAATTATTGTTACATACATCTCAAGTCTGATTAGTGAACTACTAGTAGGCCTATGTTACTAGACTGCAATGTATGCAATAAAGGGATAAAGGAACTGGCCACCCTACCCCTTATCCTCCTGGCTTAGTTGCCTCATGAGTGATGCCTTATTAGTGTTACTAATGAGGTTTCAACCAGTTTTCGGGCTGTTGACTAAACAAATATCGCGCAGTGTCTATTAAACTACAGCGTAGATGAGACTGATTTTCTTCTTTGCCATTATTCTTTAATTTTGTATACTATTTTTTGTCTTCTCTTCTCAGAGTTCTGATGGATAACATGCTAGCAGTTGGGTTCGAGGTTCGCCATCCCCGAACACCAAATGGATTCCAACTGGACTCCGATTGACACCACTCTCAGATGCCAACGAGTCTCGCCGCAAGGCGTTATTCGTCTAACACCGGGAATATCGGTTCCGGTGTATGATCATGTTTTACAGAAAAGTAGTAGTCTGGCTAGTTATCTTTATTCGGCATCACCGAAGGTCTTACGTCTTTCCCTAAAACCATATTTCGATTACATGATATGAAAAGAGAGAAGTGTAGGATGACATTTTTTTAATAGGAGAGAACTCCGGAAAAAAAAAAAACCTCATCGTGCGTTCTTGTACATCACAAGTGTCCCTCCACTCAACACCGAGGAATCGAACTGGAGTTTACGGAAAGAAAAGCCTGCGTTCTAGCACTAACCCACCTGAGGGTCCTCTTACACATTTAATGGTCCTAAAGAGAACAGCCTGCATAAACCGTAACTACAAATTGGGCACATTTACTTATAAAATAGAACAGGAAATAAATTCCACTTAAAGACCTACATTAACATTCTCATAATTTCGTCATAAAATTTGCAAAGAATGTTGCCTTTACTAAATTACAGTAATTTATCTCTGTGCTCTTTATTATTACGAATATCAGAACCGATTTCGATACCGGATTAACAAGAGGCGCTTACTTCACTATGGCGGATATATGGCGCTACAATGATCATGCAACGATTAGCTTTCGTTAATGTACAACTGGAGGCAATGCAACCCGTTTTTCGCAGCGACGCCCCGGGAGACAAATCTGGTTAACAATAATAATGATAACACTCTATACCGTGATCTTCAACCTCTCGTAAACAAATATGCAAATTAAAATCAACCAGATACAAGAGGATCGCGTAATGCTTCTAGAAGGATCCTGAATGTCTATGAACCATTTCTTTTATTAAATAACATTATCTACAAGCTTGTAAATAATACAAGAAGTATTAATTTTATATTAAGAAGTATTAATTTTCTATTGACCGAGTCACTGAACTCGATCAGTCAGAAAGTGTCCGTTTCAGTTCAAAATTGATCGGATTTTTTAACCGACGAATGCTGACGTCACATTTCGTTCCAATGAGAGAACTATGACGAGTTTAACCATAGGATACATGGCAGTAGGAATATATAATAATACATAAGGGGATTCCTAAGATCCCTTCTGTAATTAATGGAGTAAATATGAACTTTCTTCTCTTGGGATTATGAAAAACTTAAAGTAGTCAACACATTATTAAATAACAATATCTAGCTAAAAATGAAACGATAAAATGTATTAATCAATTAATATTATATGATAAAAATGCCTTCTCATTACACTAATTTATGTTCTTTAGAAAACTTACCTCAGTGCCGTTGACACAAAACCAAAATACATCTGGGAGTATACTAAAAAATTGCAAACAGATTGATAACATTTAGCACGTAATTTTAAATTGATTGAAAAGTACCAAGAGTCCCGGAGACTCCCGTTATGCATCCTAGAGTTAAAAAGAATTCACGAGTATCGATAATAATTTGGTAGCGTCTTCATTCAGTTTAATAATAATAATAATATTAATAATAATAATAATAATAATAATAATAATAATAATAATATTGGGAGGGACAGTTAATGAAGGGCCAAGTTCACCAGCCGACGATGATCCTTCCAGCCTTCAAGCTGGTTTGCGGAACCAACCTCCCATACACTGGCCGAAATTTCATTGAACAACTTTATTTCCCGCATGACGACTCGAACAAGCGCTCATTTCGTAACGTGAGTCCAAGCATGACGCCTTACAAGCAAACATTCTCATGGGGGCAGACAAAAAAGGTTTTTTTTCTTCCACCATGTTAATAATGTCAAAACGACTGCTTACACAAATTTTGGCCACTCGAGTGCAATTACCAGGGCTGTAAAAAAATAAGTTTTCCTGGGGCCGTTTACAGAAAGAAAAGAAAGATTTGAAAGATTTACTGGAACCGACACAGCAATTGTTGAGTTGTCTTAAAACATATTCCCCACCGGAACTGATACATTTGTGATACCATGGGATCAACAAAGAGGTGTAGACGGCTGTCAACACACTGGTTCCAATTCCAGGTGGTGGACTTCTACGACAGAGGGATACAAAAGTTGATCCGACGGTATGGCAGTTGTCTCAATTCCGGTGGGGAATATGTTTAAAAAATAGCTCAACAACTGCTGTATCTGTTCCAATAAATCTTTCCATGAAACTGTGTTTTCTTCCTGTAAACGACTCAGGGAAACATTTTTATGGCCCTCATAATTGCACTCGAGTGACCAAAATTTGTATAAGCACTTGTTCCGATATTATTAACATGATGGCAGAAAAAAGATTAACTTTTTTATCTGCCTCCACGAGAATGTTTGCTTATTAGATCACGATGCTACGAAGTGGGACTCATCCAGTAGGATAATCTCCCCAAATTCGTTTTATCAAACGATCTTCGTGGTTATAGGTAATACGATGAAGGTATCCTCTTTAGTCACTATGAAATTGCATGCGAAATACGGATGTAGAGCTTTATGTATGCATGACTTCGGTATTGGAATGAGGTAGTGTGTTCGACACCACGCTCCAATACCCTTTTACCCGCGGGAAAGACCTGGTATTTTATTTGACAGGAGGCTGAATGGACCCTAGAACAGGTCTGGCATATTTCCATACATATATTACATTGCACTGCAATACATGTAGCCCCTTCAAGAAAATCAATACGAGACTTCGAAGCAATCCGTAAAGTAATGGCAAATATTTAAAATAATTTTTAAACTACAGTGGCTATTTGAAAACGATGAGATTGCGATGTAATATCTTACAGCAATGGTGAAGCGAAATGACAGAGAAGAACCAAGTATACGTGTTGCAAACTGAGTTAGGTTAGGCCAGGAACGATGGCTAGGAACGACCCTTTACACGTCAGCCATACTGAGGCCTATTGTGCACCCCGAATTTATGGGTAAATGAAGATGAGGTGTACCAGTTCACCGGCCGCATGTGACCCCTCACCCGCTCACCCAATGGGGACCCCCTACCACCCGTTCTAAGTTCACACCACCAAGGTGACTAAGTAGCACAGGATTCATTTCAACGGCACTTCCAAGAAGTCGAAGTGCCCTTGGAAGTAGTGCTCTTAAGGAATGAATTCTGGCAGAGATATTTCGGAAGGCTGGGAACCCAGGGACGGTTGTGGAGAGGAGCCCCCCCTCCCCATAAACGGACGAAGACATGCGTCTTGACCTGAATATGTCTGTGGAATGAGATGAAGATGAATGATATGAAATCTAAATTCTTTTTCTACACGGGAGGGGAAGGGAAATGGACCGTGGCAATGAAAATTCCAACCCAGCATTTGCCTAAGAAACTGTGGAAAACCACGGAAAAACTACACTCAGGTTGGTCGGTCTGGGAATCGAACCACGGATCTCCCGAATTCGTGTACCATGCGGAACGCATGAGCCACCTCGCTCGGTATTAGCAAACTATCTCACAGCTACTTTACCAGTCACAAATGGCACAGAATGTGATCAGGATCGAACTCCGGTAAACTAATCTCAGACCAAGTTCGTAATAATGCATATAAATTGGTATCGCTTCCCACGAGGTATTCGAATGCCTGATAATCAGTGGAGCGACAAAAAGTGTGAGCAAAAGGCGAGAAGCAGGTGTGGGAATTACGAGGGCCGTTCACTGAGTCCAGTCACTGCTCAGTTAAGGAAGCGTTTTGAAAGTGAACAGAACTTGCTTCCCGACGCTGCGCTGATGTGACAGATGTGCCAATACAATCCCCGAGCACAATTTACATTCTCTTTATGTGTAATTCAGAAAACCATTGAGCGAAGGTCGTAATGTGAAAGGTTAATTGGGGAACTGGCATTGACAAACGAAAGATAATTCGTTATTTACACGTATTTGGCCACAAAACATGCGCAATATATCGCCTGCAATCATGCGGCAATGGAAAGCTGACATATTTAGGTTTATCAAAGTCATTTAGAATGGGGATATTACAGATACGTTCGTAGCTACCTGTAGGCTATGGTGCACAAGGCCGAGTCTAAATAGCAACCTACATCAAACTGGTGCAGGTATGACGCCAACATCGGAGTAACAGTATGTGCTTCTTGGCGTCAGGCGTTTTTCTTTCTTTCTCGTCCTAGAAGAGAATTGGCAAGATCTTTGGGTTATATGTAACGATTTCTACTTGACTACGAACGTTTAAGCGACCCGGCTGTTGAAACAATGATTTGCAAGACTTTATCAATTTAATTGCACATAACAAAACAACCTTCGACATCGCATCGTAAGGTTCAGAGTCTTTACAACCGAAATTATTGAAAATCAAGCAAAAAAATGACATACAAAAACACACACACAAATTTCAAGCAAACAAGTGATCTACAAAAATGTAGAAAAATCAAGCAAACAAATTACCTATAAAAAACGTAGAAAAATCAAGCAAACAAATTACCTACAAAAACGTAGAAAAATCGATCAAAGAAGTGATCTACAAAAATGTTGAAAAATCAAGCAAACTAGTGACATACAAAAAGTAACAGCAAATATAAACTGTAAGCTACACACAAAACAAATAGCGTACAATGATCCGTTGTACTAGCATTTAACTAAGCTTTTTACTTCATTAACAAAAACAAGTCAGATGCCTTACGCCTAGCACTACAGTAGAAGCAGACTGGTAACTAAATTCCGTAAAGTTACAGTTTAACTAGATCAGCGTCTTCTATCAGTTTTATGTTTTATTCAAGCAAATTAAGCTTTCAGGAATAACTCCGTGTAAAGTTAATTTGAACAATTTTTCCCTCGAAATTATGTTTTATTATCTGACAATAGTAAACATTATGACCAGGGACGAGAAAATATCGCTCTTCGGAGCGATACGCCATAACTTCCTCTTCAACCATATCCACCAATATTTTAGAGCGAAGTAGAACACACACATCAACATTTGGTCCTAGTATTTTAGATCAGTGGCGTGATGTATTGCATTCTGGTCGAAATGAGTACGTCTCCTTACCCAATTCCGCAAGAAATGAGAAGAGAAATATTCTTTTGTGTATGTACTGTACATACGAAATACTTATGAAGATATTGAGATTCTTTTGCATCCTGAAACATTTACTCAAATGAACATATGGGGTTCCTGCAATTCATGTATATTTTGGTCTTCAGTTCACATTGTATAAATGTTTGTTCAGTCTCTCTATAGAATCTTTCAAAGCAAGATGGGCTACGTTTAAACAAATTTACCCTGGAATAGCGGAATTTTTATTAAAATTTAAGAACTGCATTGTAATCGCGATACGGCTTCCAATCATCAACTCTATCACCGAGAGATTGTCAACATTATATTTTCGTTGGAAGTATGGTATCGTTGATTCTTATATATGTTTTTTTTTTTCCTTAGGTCAACGGCTTCTGGCTGGTCCACAGTTATTTCAAATCCCACTGTTGGGTCTATGATTAAGCTTCTTTTACTCATCTTGTTAATGGCGATTATATCGGCTTTCTGCGTGCTCCCATTCCTACTAAAGCATTGCACATTTTCAAAAACATTGGAATTCTTACCAGACAGAGAGGCTGCAATCTTGCTTCTTATGATTTATGCGATGGTGTCGTGTATTGCGGAGTAGTTCACCAAGTAGACAACAGCCAAGGACCCTAGGATATGGACAAACGTTTCTTTTTCACTGCAGTTTGTACAGTGGGTTCCATCCTTACTATATCCATGGAGTGATCTAGTTTTATAGCAGTTCGCCATTCAGCACAACTCACTCCTTTTGTGTTTCCAACCACCTGTTTGCAAAAGGACACTCTTCATACAGAGCCACGTTTTTGTCATGAGTTCGTAAAAAACGCCATTCACTAAACTATCTTCTTACAACTTGAGGATTTTTAGGAATTAAATTTTATTTTTCATCAATATCAAGCAAGGTAAGGCATTTTAATTTATCACAATATAATTATATAATTATTCTGCAATTTTTCAACTACACAACAAGAATTAAACTACTGAATCCTGCTTTTCATAAAATCCGAGGCCCGTGACCTTCATGAAGAGTAAAGCATGACACCAGGTGTTGGGAGGTGCAAAATTTATTTCTTAAAAACCAATCCATGATATGCTGTAATCTATAACGATTCTGTTGTCTTTGTACATCGTTAGATATAGGTACATATTATTATATATGTTTGTGAACAAAATAATTGTTTCTATTTTAACGGTGTAGATAATCTTAATGTAATTTTAAATACTCAGATGATCAGGCTTTGTTTGTAGAGACTGAAGAGCAACTGTAAATTAGTCAAGAAACTAAATAAAACAATTGTCCAATATTATATGAAAATAAAATACAACAAAAACAAAAACTATGGCATTTTCGGGAAAACACCATTTAAGATGCAAAACTGCTATAGAAAAAGTAGATAATTTTAATTACGTACGACATATGTATTATACTGTAGGAAAGAAGACATTAATATTAAAATTAATGAGTTTAACAGCATATGTGGTACCATTCGACGTACACTGACAGGTAAAATAAGAAGATGCATGTAAATGAAGTTCTACAAGATGATGGCTGTTTCCATGTTTACTTATGGCAGTGAAAATTGGAAAATAAGGTCAGATAAAACAAGAAATGAAACGGCGGAGATGAAGTTTTTACATTCAGTAGCGGAAATGACTTCTTTAGATAAAAAATGAAGTGTAGACATCAGAGAGACTTTAGACATATTTAATATAACTGGTAGAATAAATAATTTCAAAGATAATTGGTATGCAAATATAGGCCTACAAAGAATGATAGATGGCAAACTTCCTAAAATATTATTGAATACAAACCAAAAGGGAAAAGAAAAACCGGCCATCCACTAGCTAGATGGCAAGATAGTCTCTCTTGATGTGGAAACAGATTAACGTCTATCCATGAATGAAGAAGAAAGCTTTAACGGTAGAATATGTAAATTAAGTCAAAAGTCTTACATTTTGGATTATAAGAAACGCCATTTCTATCAAGCAGAGGAGAAGGGAGACGTCCAGCTGTATATCTCATTAGTACATCGCAATGAAATGATTTATGCATTAACCGTATCTCATTCACAACATACGCTTCCAAGCAGAAAGAAAACTACTCTCGGCTTTCAACCAACTAGTAGCTGTAAGTTTTCTATCATTTGAATAACCTACAATTATAATATTTGTATATTATCTCAAATCTGCTTCTATTTGCATTACATAGAGAAAAACAAACACGTTCTACGGCATAAAAATGCAGCCTATATATTGAACAATATCCGGCTATAATTACAAGACTACGTAGGTACAAAAGTAGGTCTATTCAGAACTTTTGAAATAATTGCTACTGATGTCTGAATAGTACCTCGAAGCCAAATGGATACATTCTGGTACCGCCTTCATCCTCCAACACTAAATCTATTTTGCTTAACATGAAAGAACAAGAAGGTGGACGAGGTGTAAAAAGGTAGAACTGATCATTTTTTAAGCGTGAAACTACACGCAAATAAATCTGTCGAATCATCCCTTCAGTTCCGGAATAGAGATACAAACAGAGAAAAATTGACAGAGTAGCCAGACAATTAGGAAGACCAATGGATGGGTAAGTAGACACTGAAGGTAGAAAGATTTACAAACAAGCAGATAGGCAGACATATGAATAGATAGATCTCAACTTCTTCACTTTTCCGGAAACAAGTTTAAAAATTACATTACTTGGATTTTCCGAAATATTTAATTTTTCTGCACACTAAAACTACTGAAACGTTTCGCAACATGTAAGCTTAAGATTTACCCACTATAATCACAGCACTTTCTGCAGAAGAGATGCTAATAGCTGTGAGAACCATAGGTTTAACATTTCAACTCACGTACGAACTTCCTTTCTGTCAGCCTACCGAGTAAGATCATTACTTCGTGGTCCGCGACCATGTGATGCAAGAGGAACATAAATCTCCGAGAACTTCACAGAGTACGACCTTCGAGCGGAAATACTGTCACTCATTAATGATGAGTGATGGTTGCAATAAACAATATAATTATTTCATCGCATAAAGCTACTAGACAGGACCATTATACCGAAGTTACGTGCAAAGTGAATGAAATTACATTTAACATGTTGCATTTACTCATGATGGAAATATCTTGATTTGTGAATGCTACGTATGTCGGTATGTCGGATATCCTGTAAACTAAATACAATGTATTGCAGTCGATTGAAATATGTCAATTACGCAAACATTAATAACACAGTAAAGGGCTTTAATAACAGTTAATAGCACGAATTTAGAAGTAAATTATTTGAAATCAAAGTTGTCAATGCATCTCCATAAATAGGTCTAATTGCACAATTTTATTAAAACAACTTGATTAAAGAAAATTTCATCTACCACTACTGTTTATACTTACTTACAAATGGATTTTAGAGAACCCGAAGGATCATTGTCACCCTCACATAAGCCCGCCTTCGGTCCCTATCCTGAGAAGATTAATCCAGTTCCTACCATCAAATCCATTTTAATATTATCCTTCCATCTACGTCTCGGTTTCCCTAAGGTCTTTTTTCCTCACGTCTCCCAACGAACACTGCACACATTTCTGGATTCACCCATACGTGCTACATGCCCTGCCCATCTCAAACGTGTGTATTTAATGTCCCTAATTATGTCAGGTGAAGAATACAATGAGTGCAGTTCGGCGTTGTGTGACTTTTTCCATTCACCTGTAATATCACCCCTCTCAGCCCCAAATATTTTCATAAGCACCTTATTCTCGGCTATACAGAACACCGGTAATATAACTGCTTTATAAATTCTAACTTTAATTTTTTTTAAACAGATTATATGACAAAAGCCTCTCAACCGAATAATAGCAGGCATTTCTCATATTAATTCTGCATTTAATTTCTTCTCGAGTATCATTTATGTTTCTTACTGTTGCTCAAAGATACTGTATTTCAATTTCTCCACCTCTTCACGAAAGTAGTTACTGAAAAGCGACTAATCGTCATGCAGCCGACATTGGAATCAGAAAGCGACTACAGTCCAAACTACAGAAAATTAAATGGACGTGCTCCCACATAGACTTCTGTGTGCTATAACGTCATATCTGTTTCACATGTCTCACAAGAAAAATAATACATACGTTAATGTTTGCAATAAATAAACAAATAGATATATGAATAAGTGCGTAAGTAAATGAATAACTAAGTGGTTGACTAAACACTCAAACAAGTAAGTAAATAAGTAAATAAATAAATAAATTAATTAATATTTTGTGTAAACTATACACCTTTCCCATTAATTAAGGATCAAAGAATCTAAGAATAAAAAATACAAAATATGTAATACACATTTTTTCTCTAAAGTATTATATTGTCATTCCTCACTCATTTTGGTGTAAAGACTAGTACCGCGTATCTGTGTCGTAGATTTTCCTCTTCAGAAAACAACAAGTCCGTAAATAGTAAGTACATACATTATGAAATTAATATTTTTATTCAAGGTTTGTTTTAACGAATTTTAATAAATGGCGCTTTCTCCTTGGCAGGAATTAACAGTTTTCGCGTGATGCTTCTTCAACGTCTAATTACAATCCATGGTCTCTAGAATTTGGGATGTATATTTCCTATTATTATGTGGAGATAAATGCTGGTTCATAGTGCACGAATAACAACGAAGTTAAAACACTATTCAGGAGTGGGTCGCAGCTGTAATTTTGCCTACTTCTTCTTGTCTGATGATAGGCCCTCAGAAACCGACAGAAACATTCTGGACTGACTGCAATCAAGTCTCGGGAATTAAACAGTTA
The DNA here is from genome assembly GCF_040183065.1 of Periplaneta americana. Classification (NCBI taxonomy): domain Eukaryota; kingdom Metazoa; phylum Arthropoda; class Insecta; order Blattodea; family Blattidae; genus Periplaneta; species Periplaneta americana. Next base: position 33,500,534 of record NC_091123.1, on the reverse strand, counting down.
AAGATTGATGTCCCTCAAAATGTAGTAACAGATATTATTGAAATTGTTAGACTTCGGTGCAGTAACGAAGACGAGCAAAATACGTACAGCCCAGAGCATAGAATATCACATGGTGCTACTCCAACCAATATATTTCAATATTCTGGGGAGTTTTTCCTATGTACAGCGGTGCATTTTTGTGTTCCCATACATTAAATTCTGACTTACTTATTATACTGTACTACATTCAGGAGTTTAATGAGCGGAAATAAACAAAATAAATTTTAAGTTAAAAACACAAGGTTTTATTTCTGTCATACTCCTTGAGGATAAAGGAAATAGTAAATATATTACGTAAGTTTATTAATACACAATTGTATCAACCAGGGATGGTTAAACAGTCAATCACGACTGTCTTTTGGTAGATTTCGAACAATTAAAAAAAATAAGAACATACGTCTGCTAAATTAATCAGAATATTAACAATGTATTCAGAGCCACGTAATTTATAGTATCAAGAAGCTTTTATTTGTATGTATGTATGTATGTATGTATGTATGTATGTATGTATGTATCTATTAACACTACAGTAGGGTATCTCTGATATGGCGGCCGGGTAGCTGGCTACGGACTGGAAGGTCCAGGGTTCGATCCCAGGTGGTGACAGGATTTCTTCTCGTTGCCAAACTTTCAGAATGGCCCCGAGGTTCACTCAGCCTCCTATAAAACCTATAAAATTGAGTACCGGGTCTTTCCCGGGGGTAAAAGGCGGTAAGAGCGTGGTGCCGACCACAGCACCTCATTCATGGAAATCATGGAAATCATGGGGCTCTACCTCCATGCCCCCGAAGTGCCTTCAGGGCATGTAATGGAGATACAATTGGGTATACACCCGGTGGCAGTGATATATAATATACAATAAAACCATTACAATAATACAATAATTACAGCAAAAAAAGAATAAAATAAACGTAAATTTACTTCTAACTATAAATAAATAGATGCAATAAACCTAGGACTATAAATAAAAACTATGCTATAATAACGCCTACAATAAGCAAAAGTAAACCTAACTTATAAGTACTTCTATTTCACCCAACTAATACTAATTTAAGTAATTACATATCACCTTAATTAATTACATATCAACTTATTTACATATCATCTTAATTAATTACATAACACCTTAATTTATTTACACATCAACTTAATTACATATCTTAATTAATTACATAATATCAACTTAATTAATTAATTACATGACACAACTTAGTTAATTACACTACACCTACAATTACGTTTTCAGTCTAATCTTCTCAACCTTTCCTTAAATGTATTGATTTTGAGAGGATCACCCTGAAAGATTTCCGCAGGTACATAAGCTGTTCCAGTCTACTATTGTGCGGTTAACAAAGGAAAATTTTGCCACGTCCGTTCTTTGTTATCTACATTTATGCCTCCATTATGCGAGGGCTTAAACATATACTTGTGAATAACGCTTTTAACCTATAATTTCGTTGTTTACTTTCACTCTATAGACATTCTGAATGTAGTATAGTGTTATAATTTTGTATTGGATTGCTAAATTAGAGTTAATGACATGGAACAATAGTATGCATTAGTAGAGTACTGAGGTTGCAAGGGGTCCAGCAGTGTGTTTCTATGGCGACCAAATGCAGTCATGCAGAGCTGTAGATTAGTTCCAGAAACGTCCGTTAAACCAGATATATCAAATGAGTGGGGGCATCCAATGTTTCGAGAATGCATATCGGCCCTGCAGTCTATTGGAGTCAGATCTGTTGGATCGGTAGTGAAGAGTGGTTCTCTATTTTCTTTTTCGTCTTCTCTGACGACGGAGTCGATACTTAACTTCGAAACACTGGATGTAGGCCTATCTACATCTATGAGAAGGTGCACGAACTAGAAAAATTTCGCACAACTGAACTGATCTTTTCTTCATGACTACCGCCACGATCACATCACCACATGTCAAGAAACCAAAAATATGGCTTCTTTCCCTGTCACCATTTTGAACATTTTATAAAAAAACAGAAGCCGAAATTTCTTGTCATTTAGTTAGCATAAAGCAAGTTTCCAGCTAAGACAAACACGAGTCAAAAAAGACACACCTACTGCCTATCGAACGGAGAAGACTTTCCTATCGAAAATCGAACTCGATTCCTTTATATACGCATCTCTCGTCTATAAAGATAGGGTGTGTACCTTCATTTTGTCCTGAGTCGTTTGTAGCCACGGTTTTCCGCCAATACATCACAAAAGTTGCTGAAACTTGGCATTACAGTCTCAAACCTTAACAGCAGATCTCTCGAGTTGTCTGATTCGCAAACACTGTTTGAAGTTCTGTAATCAAGCCTCGAGACTCTAATTTCGACCCCCTGATTATGCAGCAGGAATGCTAACGTGGGCCGCATAACCGGCGGCACTGACAAGACAAGAGCGGCCGATGACATGTTGGTGACATTACAGCAGATTAAATGCCAAAAAGTGTAATTATTTGAAGCAGAGAAAGCTGTCCAAATGATCTCTTCCTAAGAATCTAGCACACGTATCTACATAACCGTCCACCTGTATAAATTACATAAACACAATTACAGATTATGCTCCGTCGTGCCGCTATTCGCATATATCAACTTGACCCCGCGGTTTCTAGATCAGCGCTGCTGGTGCCCTTTGCAGAATGTGAAAGGCATGGGAAGCGCCGCGCAGAGCGCCCAGCACGCGCCGCGCCGGGACGCGTGGCCGCCCCGTGCACAGCGAGCGAGCATGCCTCACCACTCTACTTATGCTCGAAACTCAGAAGCAAACGTTCTGATGGGGGCAGATAAAAAAGTTAAAATTGTTTCTTCCACCATGTTAATAATGTCAAAAGAAGTGCTTATTCAAATTTTGGCCACTCGACCGCAATTACGAGAGCCGTAAAAAAATAAGTTCGCCAGGGACCGCTAACAGAAAGAAAAAACACAATTTCATTGGAAAAATTTATTGGAACGGACACAGCAATTGTTGAGCTATTTTTCAACATTTTTTCCATCGGAATTGAGACATTTCTCAAATCATGGGATAGACAGAGAGAGGTGCAGACGCAGTCAAACGCAGGTTCCGATCCCAGGCGGCTGACTTCTACGACACAAAAATTGTTCCTATGATATGACAAATGTCTCAATTCCAGTGGGGGATATGTTGACAAAAAGCGCAACAATTGCTGTATCTACATTAAATAAATATTTCTATGCAATTGTGTTTTTTTTTCTATAATCGGCACCAGGGAAAATCACTTTCTGGACGGCCTTGTAATTGCGGTCGAGTGGCCAAAATTTGTATAAGCACTTCTTTTGACATTATTAACATAGTGGAAGAAAAAAATTTAACTTTTTTATCTGCCCCCAACAGAACGTTTGCTTGTCAGTCAATACAGAATACATTCTGGCTTTCTATGGCGCTTAAATATAAATAATGACTTCATTCCTTCTATGATACTGTCTTGGCAGTCTAGGTAACTCTGTTGGCAGAGTACTTGTTCATGACGATGGCAGATCCTAAACTCGGAGTACATGATTTTCCACCAATTGATTTTGCAACTAGCGTGACTTTTCGGTAAATTGTGTTAATGTCGGTAACAGCCCTGATCACATATAACAGATTAATCAGCCTAATGCGCTTTCAAGACAACTATTTTCATCAATTCACTATGCTGCAATCTATCTACTGCAAAAGAAGTCACGTTATAATCCTGATGGAATTGCATGAAGTAACAGCTTGCAACTGTGCTTTCATCTAGCGGTCTTTACCAAAAAATTATTCATTTCCAACGGTGGAGATTCTGACGGTTGTTCTTTTCCATATGTTGCCATTTCATAACATGGGAATGGTCAATATGATACCCAAAGCGTTCATTTCAAAAATTCCCAGTCTAAATAACTAAATAATATAAATTCAATTTAATTACACAAAAACACGTCAATTTAGATTTTTTTTTTGTTTTAGCAGGTTCCTTTACGACGCTTTATCAACATCTTAGGTTATTTAGCGTCTGAATGAGATGATGACGATGAAATAATGAGTCCGGGGTCCAGCACCGAAAGTTACTCAGCATTTACTCATATCCGGTTGAGGGAAAACCCCGGAAAAACCTCAACCAGGTACCATGCCCCGACCGGGAATCGAACCCGGGCCACCTGGTTTCGAGTCCAGACGCGCTGACCGTTACTCCACAGATGTGGACACTTCAGATATTGAGGGGGAAGTTTAAAACCAGTCTTAATTGGGTATTAGTTTTCATCCCTTACCCACAGCCACCTCCACTTTGAAATTTCAAATGACATCCATAGCAACCAAACGTTTTGTATGAAACAAATTAAACTAAATAAATAACTAAATAAGATACCAACCTTTCAGGAAAAAAAAATGAAAAAATAATATGTTGCCATTTAAAAATGTTGTCAATGATGTCACTCACTGTACAATAATGGATGATTTTTTTTTTTCTTTTTTGTAAAATGTTCCATTCAAAATATTAAATTTGACGCGCCCGAGCATTTAAAAAAAATTAGCTAACTTTAGTTTCATTTGAATTATTCCTTACTTATGAAAACCCCTGTACATAGATGCTATTATTTTTTTGGGAAACCTCTCTTCTCTTGCACGGGTGATAGTGGTCTAAGCAGAATACTTCTTGTAGCAAAAGAAATGGATATAATAATCTTAAATGCACTTTCTAAAACAAGACCGAATGCAGTAACTGTAGGTAATACCGTAATAATCGGAGAATTGTTATTCAAATGCCAGATTTTCCTCGCTTACTTCGACACATTCTAAAACCATTCACATCAACAAAAAGCAGGGTGGAAAGTGTGCTCTCGAGTTCTTTCAAGAACCTCTTTGTTTATAGGAAGAGAGAGGTATTCGGGAAAATATAATGTAATAATCTCAGTCTAAACATGTCGCAGTTGTTTTGAGATGTTAACTGTTTTCGCCAGTCTCATTGGAGTGTGGCGGTATGAAACATTAGAAAGTAAACTGAGAGTTTTCGGTTTACAATATACTTGTCGATGTAATTACACAGGTAGAATTGGCGAAGCATTCCCGTTTATATGTTTGTTCCACGTGTGGAACACAAAGTAATAGCGGGTCTCAGTTACCTCACATACCATCGAATTGCAGTGGTGGTTTTGCTTTCGGAAGCTTTGGGATATATCAGGAAAAATTTAAAATGTCACATGTTGAACTATAAAATTTTTCTTGCATTTTTTCTAGCATCCATTTCCATTATTATTATTATTATTATTATTATTATTATTATTATTATTATTATTATTATTATTATTACCACTATTTTTAAATACGTTGCGCAACAGACCTTGGACAGCCGAAGCCACCAGCTGACTGCAAGCCTCTCATCTACATATCTCAACGATCACCCAACCAGTACAGTAGTAACGTGTGGTTAGTACGATGATCCCCAGCAGCTATAACTAGATTACGAAACCGGATATTGCTGCTTACTATCCCTCCAAATTCACCACGGTGCTGAGTGCGCACCGGCCCCATACATGCTCTCAATTCTATGAGAAAATTCCTTCTCAATGACAACTCGAACTAGCATTCATAGCAATTATTATTATTATCATTATTATTATTATTATTATTATTATTATTATTATTAACGTATTTGTTATTTTTACAATACAGTTATGCATTGTACGGGTCAGTGATGGGTAAATTCGTCAGGACTTTGCCACCGAGAATATTTCTGGAAAAATTCCCATACACCAAAATCGAAAGGTTTGTTAAAATTATGTGATATTATTGAAACCACGCAGAAACTTGTGTTAACTACAGACTTTTTTTCATTTGTAAAGGACAGAAAAACATTAATGAAATTATGGACACAGTGATCTTATTTTTATTTTGTAATTATTAACTGTTTAATAATCTTACAAAATGTATTTTTAAATTGATAAGCAGTTTTGCTGCTATTCCAGATTGAAGTTAAAATACACAGAATAATATCTATAGGCCTAATGTAATTTACAGGTCAGTCGAAAAGAGCCCTCAACTCAGAGGTCGGCAAAACGGTTATAAATGTTATGACAAGTTGTGACGTCACTCAATGCATCAGAGAGAAAGAAGAACCATTTAACTTCCTGCGGAAGCGTTCTGCGGAATTAGACATCTATTTAGGTTAGATTAGGTAACAGTGGATAGGGGCGGGTTAGGGACGACCCTTTGCACGTCGGTCATACTGAGGCCTATTGTGCATCCAGAACTTGTAGGATGAATGAGGATGAGATGTACTAGCCCTAAGTTCATACCGTCAAGGTGACCAAGCAGCACAGGATCTATTCCAACGGCCCTTCCGAGGTGTCGAAGCGCCCTCACCCCCGTAAGCGGACGAAAACATGCGTCTTGACCTAAATATGTCTATGGAATGAGATGAAGAAGATGAATGATATGAAAACGAAATTCTTTTTCTACACAGGAGGGGAAGAGAAATGGACCGTGACAATGAAAATTTCAACCCGGCATTTGCCTAATTAACTGTGGAAAGCCACAGAAAAACCATAGTCAGGTTGGTCGGTCCGGTAATCGAAGCACGGACTTCCCGAATGCGAGTCCCATGCGGAACGCATGAGCCACCTGGCTCAGAGATCTATGTAAGGCGGGAATTGTCTGTACTTAAAATTCGTCCAGAAGAGAGTACTTATAAAAACCGGAAAATGTGTCAAAAATAAACAAATTAATTAACACATTGCGACATACCTATACCAAACAGCCCAAAAACATAAAATATCACAGGAACCAAAAAAATAGTATTCTTTTATTTATACCTTTCTTCCTCCGTTTTATCTCTCCTGTAGTACAGTTTCAGAAAAAAATAAATGGGCCGTCTAATTTTACTAAGTTCCAGGTAAAACGCATTGAGCATGTGCAGCAAACAAGAACGCTTATAAGTATGCAACTTGTGGACAGTCTTGCGAAGCTTGTTGCCTAATACAGGAGGACAGTTACAGGTACTCACCTTAATATTCGGCCAGACTTTAAATTTCATTATTTTCGAACTTGAGTCAGGTAGTATGTGCAAAAAACTTAAAAAAGTATAATTAATAAATTCAAGCAAACGATAGAAGAATATTGAGCAAAATCTTATTGATTCAGAATTAATATATACCATATAATTTGCCCTTTTGAGTATAAAAAGCAAAAAATTGTATACACTTTAATATTCGGTCAGTGTGATACGGCTCATTTGCACTGTGTTTACTATGTCGTTTGCAAGCACTGCACAGTGAAGGGTGGGAGTGGTATGTCTCAGTTGTCTTCTTACTGCTAACACTTGCAGACCTGTAGTCTGATTTTGCAAGATCATTGTAATAATGGGGCGCAAAGGCAAGAATATTAGTTTTGAAAAACGACAGCTTGTTATTTTCCACCATGCGAAGGGACGTACACATAGAGAGATCGCCGAAATGCTGAATATGAGAAGGAGTACAGTCGGGGACATAATTATAAAATATGAGAATGAAGACAGGATTGAATATGTGCCACAGAGAGGGCAACCAAGGAAGTTAACAGATAGAGATGCACGTTCGATCATCAGGAAAGTTAATAAGAACCCTCGAATAAGTGCTCCCCAACTAGCAAAAGATATAGCAAAAGAATCATCAAAGACTGTGCACCATAAAACAATTAGAAAAATGTTAAGGAAGAGTGGTTACCATGGAAAAATGACTAGGATAAAACCTCTGGTATCTGAAGTTAACACAAAGAAAAGACTTGAGTTTGCGAATAACAATATTGACAAGGATGAAGCATGGTGGAATGACGTTATTTTCGTAGACGAAAGTCCATTTAGCGTTTTTAGTCAGGCTGGTCGGGTGATGGTGTAGCGTAAGGTGAAAGAAGACCTGAAAATCGACAACTTGCAACCAATTGTGAAGCATGGTGGAGGAAAAGTTATGGTTTGGGGCTGCATGTCAGCTACTGGAGATGGGGAGCTCGTCTTCATTGACGGTAAGATGAAGAAGGAACAGTAACTTATCTCCAAATTCTGAAAGAAAATTTACACAAGAGTGCTGAAAAGTTGGGAATACATAATACATTCAAATTTTACCAAGACAACGACCCCAAAAATAAGTCGCATATTGTGCGCAATTGGGTACTGTGTAACTATCCAAAAGTTATCAATATGTTTCCTCAATCTCCCGACAGCAACTCCGTAGAAAATCTATGAAATGAACTGAACAGAAGACTGAGAAAAGTGCCAGTTTCTTAAAAAGAAGAGTTAAAAAGCCGACTGGAAGAGGAATGGAGTCGTATTGATGGAGCATATACAAGAAGGATCGTAGCCAGTATGCCCAGACGATTGCAGCATGTTATCCAGCAGAACGGGTACCCAACAAATGATTAATTTTCAGTTGCTGTTGTTATGAAAAAGTATATTTTTGATTTCCTAACTTTTGACTGAATATTAAATTGACTGTGCTATTTTTGTTTATGTTGATAAAAGAATAAATAGTTTGATTTTTGTAATGTGAGGGTCAATTTGGAAAAATGTATTATATTGTTTACTTTGTATGAAGTACAAATATTTTTGTTTTATACGCATTAATGTATTTATTTCGCTTCAAATAGTTTATTAAAGTTTTTAAATATTCAATATAAAGCCTGACCGAATATTAAGTTAAGCACCTGTACCAAGACTCGGCCCATTTTGTTTTCCTGTGTCTGTTCCGACTTATAAACCACTGCGGTGTTGGAGGGAGGTTATTGACTCTGAATCAACAAGATGATATACATTGCTAGCCTCCTTGGATGTGGGACTGACACAACGCTTGGTCACCGCAGAGATATTACAGGACAACCACAAGGCAACGGACAACCATCCATAAACGGAAGATAATTTTCTTCCATTGCTTACGCAGGGAATCGAACCACGGACCGCTTGGATGGGCAGCATACTACCTCTGGGGCGACTGCGGCAGACAAACTAGTATACAACAGTCTAACGTAAAAAAATCCAAGTACCGAAAAGCATGTATAGAATAGTATAAAGTAACTTGAAATAAAAAAAGAAGTATCTGCAAAAACGTAAGGCATACATGGGCACAATTTTCAGTTACGTGAGGCACTCGATTTGAAATAGTTTGTTTACTAGGAGAGGAGACTGCAGAGTAGGATGGGAAATATAAACTGCTGTGATCTGCGTCTCCTTATCGTAATCGCTAAGGCGGTCAGTGGCGAATTATTAGGAAAGCGCTTGGTTAACGTGAGAGACTCAAAACTTTTATTCAAGTTGGCAAATTAATTAGGCAGCTTTAATCATAAACCTCTTTACTATTTCTCCATCATTGAATTGATTTAAATCAGAAGCGAGAAATTGCGTAACTAGCCAATAATATTCCATCACGTTGTCTACGTTTATTTTCTTGACTATTCTGGCGTTTATCAAGATTACTTAATAGATTTGCTCGTTCTCAACCTAAAATAATTTCAGAAAATCATATTTCGTTTTCTACACATATTTGATATTTTTAAATAAATTTCTTTTGGAAATAATACGTACAAACAACATTTAATTCCTCGTACCTTTTAATGCAGCGTGTTTAAGGTATAATGTCGTATTTAGTATACTATGCAAATGTTAAGATCATAAATTTTCTTCGGAATAGTACGAAAAATAACATTTAATTTGTCTTACCTTCTAATTCAGCATGTTCTTTATGATATAAGGAGTAATATCGTTGTATATTAAATTTATTAATGGCTAATAGGATTTTTGAGCATAACATACATCGTATGTTCTCCCGTTTTAAACAGCAAAAAAACTTTTCCTCCCATTTCTCATGAAATAATCGTTTTCTAACGCATACACACTGCTTTGATAATGCCATTATGCCACCACTGATATTGCTTATGATACTGATATAGAACCTCCCCACGCCGAGTAGCTGCGTGAGGGAGGAACGGAGACTGTGAAGATGATGTCACTCAGAGCGATAAGCTCTGTGAAGGTCAGTGAGGCACGATGCCCGTCCATGACGTAAGGCAGACGTCTCAATAGGGCCTCCTCGGAGCACTTCCTCCTCTCTCTCTTTTTTTTTATGTAAGAGTGGAACAAGATGCGGGAGCAGTTCGTGTGTCTCCGGATGACGTCATTGACCGCGACGTTTGAATAGACATCTGTAACCGCTACGATTTTGACTCCATCTCCGAAGAAAGAATGTCCTTATTACCGCAAATGTATGAACAAATAAAAGCTTTCACATGGAAAGCGAAATTGTGGGAGTTGCAAGTTTCAGTGGATAACTGTTACCACTTAATTAATCTAAAATTATTACCTAATTTCAATCAAGACCAGTGTAACAAATATAATGAAGTACTGAAGGACTTGAGAAAAGAATTTGAGAGGATATATCATAAGAATACGTACTTTAACAATCAACAAGTTTAATTCTAATTTTATTATTATTATTATTTAATTGAATTTTATTTTATTCAACATAGTATGAACTTAAAAAAAAGAGAGATACCAAAAACCATTTACTAGAAATGAAGTATTTTGTTGTTTAGTCAACTGTCCGAAGACAGGTCTGAACCTCACATGTGATATCAACAAGGCACCACTTATGAGGCAACTAGGCCAGGCGATAATGGGATAGGGTAGCCAGTTTCTTGTACTTAAATAATTACGTAACGTATGGTTCTTCATGCTTCACATGTCTTCTTTTTTACTCATAATATATAATTAGAAAATACATTTATTATTATTATTATTATTATTATTATTATTATTACTGCAAACGACTTACGAAATTTTATTCCTTCCAAAAACAACCGTGTATTGTGACAGTACAACTCAAAAGTGCAGCTTTGTGGAATTTCTCCTGCGATAGTTACAACTTAGCTCGCTCATGCTTGTAATATGAATCAACGATCGGCTATCTTCGGGTATTGAGCTTATCTCTTCAGCTGACTACGCTATCTATATCTGCTCTGTGTAACAACTTTTATGCGTTGGCCTTGAGACGCCTGACGTAAGGGAATGAAGTACCTCAAGAATGTTCTACATAAACATAGAGCATAAATTACTTGTAGTTTTCGTATGTAATAACATAAAAGAACTTGACATTCGAAGAATTCGTGTACCGTGACATACATACATGCATACATACATACATACATACATACATACATACATACATACATACATACATACATACATACATACATGCAAATGTGCATTGAAGAACATGAAATAACTTAAAATAGTCATTAGAAAAATTGTCTACACATAGTTCTGCAACACAGAACGTTCACAAAGACGCAAACGAAATTGAAGACCGTGAAATCCGTCCTGAGTAACGAAAAATGTGTTTAGGAGCACGCAGAGATCAAACACTTGAGACTATACCCAAGCCTCCAGTTTAGAGATGTAACTTTATACACATCCGAGCGGGGAGTGCATACCAGCTTCGAGTGGATTCAGTTTATTTATTGATCGAGTTTCAACAGCGCCCAACTCGCAGGTGTTAACACTCGAGCATTGGCCTGATGGATGAGTTTTCACAAGCGGCTCGCGAGGTGTGGCCCGGGTGGCCGACTAGGTTCCATTCCACAGAGACGGACATATTTACTGGCTAAATGTATATAATTTAATATGTTACGTATAGGTCAAGGGGATACAAAGGTTACGAAAACGTTGTTATTATTTCAGCTACGATTTCGCTTGGGTTCGCTGAAATTGTGACCCCCATCGCCAAACTGACCGTAACGCTCATGGTCCGGCCCAACCCGTCCAGACTTCCTAACACTATGAAAAGCAAATTAAATTCGCTGTTACTGTGCGCATGTCTTCTGCACCAGATGGCAGATACTGGACTTCAAGTAAAAAAATATCTTTCGTGGACTGCTTTAATTGTGTAGAATTAATTCTACGTTTCTTATATATTTATTTGTTATTTATTTCATTTCAAAGACTGTACAATGCAGCATAGGAAAATGTAATGTTAAAAAAAAAAACATTTAAATACTAGCGTTAAAAACAGAGTTACAAGTAGGCAATAAGATATATAAGATTCATAAGTTACATAAAAGGAAATAATCACATTTTAAAATATTCCTAGACAATTCTCCGTAAAAGGTTTCACAGCTACATTGAGTTAAAATACTCTCCAATATTATATAATGACAAGTCTATTAATTTATTTTTAATTTCTATCTTAAAAAGCCTCAAGCTTAAATGTCTAATATTATCTCGTAAAACATATCATTTTTTACAAATCTCTACAAAGCTGCTATTAGTAGTACTGTAGTTACATTGTCCTTTTCTTAAATCATGTTTATGCCTACTTGAATAGTTATGGACTGAGCTATTTGTAATAAAATTATTGATATTTGTTTATACATACATTAAACAACTTAAAACATACAAAGATGGTACAGTTAAAATTTCAAGTTTCCGAAATGAAGATTTACAATGAGTACGGTTATCAACATTACAAATTAATCTTACTGCCCTCTTTGTAGTTGATTATTTTAGGAACTATAAGTCAGATGGCTATGATGTAAGCATAGTAGACTATACGGATTTTAGCACTTCAACACTAACATTTATTTTTAATTTTCTTAACATAAAAATGTCTTTCTTGAGTTTCTTAGATAGTATGTCAATATGACAGTCCCAATTAAGCGTAGATTGTATATACACTCCTAAAAATTTGACAGATTCTTTACAATTAATTCTATTGTTTAAGGAAAACTCTGTTCTGTATTTTCTCCTTATTTAAGCAAAGAGAAAAAGCTGAACACCAATCTTCTATTTTTCGGTTGATTGCATCAAGATCATTAATAATTAATAATTTTTAATCTATCATATCCAGTAATTGTCATATAAATATGACCTGATAAAGCTGTTCAGCTTATTCAAGAACCTTAATTCCTTTCTCCATTGCTAGTGAAACTAAAAAATTCAGAATAATCTTGGATTTCAAGGCATGTGTTGAGACTTAATACTGACATATGTCGAAACTACAGTAGTTGCAATTTCTGTCAGAATAATATTGTCCAGGCCTGAAGGGTTTGTTACTGGTCGACACAGCGAACATGCTTATCGACAACAGGCGATATCATACCGTGTGACGTCATACATCTTCACACACAACTCGCTGCTAGCCAAGGTTACCAACATTGGAGAAATATCACTAAATGTAATATATTTGTAAATTTTCGTAACAGTAGAGGACTGTTGCAATTATTTTAATTTTCCAAACACAGTATGTTTAAAGTAAAATACCTAGGTGTTGTCATTGATCAACATTTAAGATGGAATAAACATGTAACATATTTATGTAATAGATTACGGAAAACAATTCACAACTTTGTAACCCTTCGTGCATATATGCCTCTCTATACAATTCAGTATTGAAAAATAATCCAGACCTAAGCAATTTACAATTCTTAAGTTTAAAAATAAAGTGAAAATGTTTGTATGACATTTGATAAATTTTATTATAATTTTTTTTAAGTGTTACTGGCATTATATGGTACTAATTTTTATTGTATTTATCTGATGCATGTAACCTATAAGATAAAACATTGTAATAAATATAAGTAGATCATTTTCTTAATTAATAACAGTGTATATCTCCAATAAATGATTCCTTAGCATCGCCACAGATACACTTGATTGTACTTGTTACTAGAAAGTTATTGAAATTTATATTTTCCCCGCCATTCATAAAATATTTTGATATGATACCTCTTGCACAAAAGGAGAGATCTATAACTGAAACTCGATTAATATATTTCAGTATTATTTGTATTTATCCTGGTAATAATGAACAGTTTGACTCGTAGACATTTTGTTTTTACAGCATTAACTTCCCATGATTGTACGAGAAGATTCGAAGAGAACGGCAGTTACGTAGACATTCAGCTCCCCACTACTACCATTAATGCACAACACAATGTCAATATGGTGGTTGCTGTCGTCTGCGATACAACGAACTTTTCTGTTGATTTTCGAGTTTGGCATTTTTTCCGGTTATTATATGCTTATTTAAGTTGTGTTAACTCTCGCTAGTGGTTTTATATTTATTTTATCCGTCTTAGTATTTATTTTATTATTGTAAATATTTTTGTTTTATCACTATTATTATTATTATTATTATTATTATTATTATTATTATTATTATTATTATTATTAATGAATTATTTTGTATTACAATCTTTGTATCATTTCTGTCACGATTATTTTATTATTATTATTATTATTATTATTATTATTATTGTTACTATTATTTTATATCATCAGCATTATTATTTGAACCCTGTAAAATTTATGTAGACTACTGGACTGTACCCGAGCACGAGCATATGCTCATTTCGGGTATCTATTCAAATGTAAATTCAAATGTAAATTATAAATAAATATGAATTTGAATTCGAAAAGTTTAAAATTTTGTGATTACAAGCTAGAATAAACGGTTTTAGCTTGGTTTAAAGCAGCGTTGTCAGACAGAGACTAAACGGAGCGGAGCGCTCCACTTAACTCGTTGCGTGCTCCAGTGTTTCCACAGACATAAGCAAGTTCACGCTCCGACTCTAGCTCCACAACCGGTTTTGGAGCTTACAACTCTGACACTACTGGTTTAAAGGAATCTCTGCTTCACCTTCCCCTTTTCCATGTCGTATTATTTTATGACATTATAAGCAATACCTCTAGCCTGACTGTGTAAAACGGGTCTTTGGATTAGAAGAATTCTAGCTCACATTACACAGGAATATCTTTCTTCACTGCTGTTTTCAGACTGACTGATGGCAGCGTGTAAAGTTTAGCGATGTATTTTACGTGACCGTTGGTAGCGCTAGCTATTGCGGCGAACTCCACGTAATTGAGCAACAGCAGTGCCTCCAATCCGATATACATGTTCGCTGTGTCGATCAGTACTTCTTTTTCCATTTCTAGAGAGGAAGGGGCCAGAAGGCTAGCATAGCAGCCCGAAGCTTACTGAACCTCAGCACGCCTCTATATGAGAGTGGATGTATAAGTCAAAATGGTCGCTTTGCTTGTAGACATCGTGAAACAACTACATATGATATTCACCCATGTAGGCGCAAAGACGGGTGATGTCATTTAATCCCCCGAGAGAGTACTACGCATCCTCAGATTGATGCCATGTATACGCCAGTTACAATACTACATCCAGCTGCACCATTTTGGGTAGAGACAATTGAAATTATGGTGATGAATAATGAAATGAAGAGTGACGGTGAAATGCTGTACGAAAACGGGAGAACACCGATAAAAACTTCAGGAACAGTAGCTTGGATCATCAGAAATACAATTTCGCCATCGCCGGGATCTGAATTCGGGTCCACAATTTTCGTAAGCCAGAGCTCTGCCAACTGAGCTATCAAGACTTGCTTTACTAAAACGGAGGGGGGGGGGAGCTCTTTACCACCCAGCCAGCGCTGTGACCTAGTGCTACGTACCCAGGTTGGAGCAGGCAATCCTGCTAGCCACTAAATAGCCTCGTCCGTGCGATGCTAGCCGGCAATCGTAGAATGCTATGGGAGATCGCAGTGATGATGCTTAGATATCGGAGAGAAAACCCCACTGCGACATAGCCTGCTACAACTGTCACTATGGATTATCCAATAAAAGATACCAGGCCTCACAGGACCGGGACTCGAATCCGGACCGCTTGCTGACAGGCCGAACATCTAGAGCACTTAAGACACAGCAGGAATCAGTTCCTGACTGTAATGTCATCTATTTGGTTAAAGGGACAGACATGATTTTTAAAACTTCCACAATTTTCATCCAAAATTTGTGAAATTTAAACTACATAAACAGGGCTACAATATTATCATCTGTGCAAAATTTGGTGCTTATGGCTAATAGTTAGGAAATTAATTTTTCAATATACGTATTTTATACTGACGTCACTAAAAGGCTCCTTGCGTCAAAGTTTTAAAAATGTAGTTCATATTTGCTCAAAAGCTTGAAAATAGTCATGGGAATAAAAATTAAATAGTTTTTTAAGCTCATTCCAGATAGAGAGTCACAATTAATATTTTTAAATTTCATGAACTTAAATTACAGCATATTTCAACCTAAGTGGAATATGAATATGCCCCTAATGAACTTAATATTAATATTTAATACAAATGCTAATTAAATTTTATTTATCAACATTTAATTGATCTCTGTGAGAAGTTTCAGATCAATCTGACAATAACTGTTGTGCAAGGAGCTTTTTTTATTCAATTAACTGCTCAAATTTTTAAAGTCGAGAAAACAGCATTAAAAAAAACAACAAACATTTCGCTCAACCCATTCAGCTCCGTACGTTTGTCCACATTTTATTATATGGCTAGATCATTTAAAATAGCCTAAATATATTTATGATTATAAAAACAAAATAAGTTAATTTTCTTAATTTTTCAGCATTATTTCACCATAGTGTCCCCTTAAACAAACAAACTGGAACACTTTACATAACATACATACATACATACATACATACATACATGCATGCATACATACATACATACAAACATACATACATGTACATTATATACATTACATACTGCATATCTAGAGGGTCATACAAAATGCATCTGGCTTACTGGGAATTGCTTTCAATCACGTAATAAACGACTTGAATACTCGTAAGGAATAGATTAATGCAGTATGAATACGCTTGAATGGATGTGGGCATCAGATCGGGTCGGAATACTAAAAGAGTGAATGTGCTGCATTCCTCGACTGACCACTGCCCTCCTCAGCCCCTTGAACTGTTATCGCCATCATCCGTGTGCTGTAAATGCATTACTCCTGAGAAAGTGCAACCCAACACCCACCAGTTACGTCACCTCATGCAGTGCATTGCCTGCTCGAGTCATGCTACGGCGGTCTTACACGAGCAATTAGTTATGGACGTGGCTTTCAAAATTTTCGACGCACACTTTCGTTGTGACTCAAGTCAGAAAAATGTTACATTGCATCATTACTACTCTGTAAACACTTGAGAGATAGCAGAAAATTTAATCACGCCCTTAATACCTATTAAGAAAAGATCCCTTATAATAGAACTATAAATAAATTTCGGGATACACCAGCCTTAATCATGAGTTAGTAATTAAATAACCTGAGACGCTTAATAAGTTCCAGAAACTGACTCACTGTCTTTCCGGTGGTATCTCCTATCGCAGATTTGTACTAAACAATTGGTAGCAAATTCTGAAACTTGGTGCCGTTTCCATAGATGTTGTGTTTGCAAAGGTTCGCAATCATGAGGACCGTGTTTGCAAAACTTGCTAACTGAAAAAACTAAATATTACAGGAGAGACAAAACACTACAGTAAGCAGTTTTGCTTTATGCCTCACTTATAGCAGAAAGCAAGTTTTGAAAAAACGATCACACTTTGACACACTACAATGAAGAGAAATAACCAAATTTTACTAAGACGCTTTGAACATCATGTAGAAGCCTGCCTTATGTTAACGAATCCATCAAAATCTCAATTTTGCAAATTTTGCAGTTAGTGAGTTTTGCAAAAACGGTCCTAAATTACACGTATCTTGTCCATTTTCAGACGATTTGCAAAATCTTCCGATAGCATACGTCGTCAACGTAGTAGCAGTGGTGGCAACATGTGAAAGATGAAAAGAACGAATGAGAAACTAATTTAAATTAAAAAAGGAGTGTTTGTGGCAAGATTATACAGGGTTTGATGAGGGATTAGGTAAGTGACAGGCTGAGGTGTGTGACAGATACCTCTACGACTTTGACATGTAGCCCCCAGAATCTATGACAGGGAGATCCATGTTATGAATCACTTTCGCGTAATGGCAAATTCTCTTGGTAGCGCTGAAAAAATGACATCACATTTCTGAAGCTGACATAGGAATCTATTTCCAAAAACACTACTGTATAAAAAAGCATCAATTTGGGGCGGGCAGTTATAGCAATCACAGCGTTCACATCGTCTTTTCGTATTTACTCTTATGTCTTATAGGTTACCTCAGTGCTACGAAGTGGTGGTGGTATGCTAATAATTTGTTTCAATCAGTAAACGTTTACACATAACCATTATATTGGAACTTTTTTTTTATTCAGTTTCACACGTTTATACAGATAACTCTAGGGCAGGCGATCTCAACTTGGTGCTCTTTTAATGACACTTGGTGCTCTCGTCATGCGAGTAAAAAGTGCTCGAGAGCACGAACGCACCTGAGATCCTTTTTCAATTTAAACTTTGTTGTATGAGCCAAAACAAATAGTGTTCCCATCCATCCATTATAATATCTTAGAGAACTAACAAGCATTTCCTTGTTTCATGGTGTGTAAATCCTATTATTTCAGTATGGACTTAATCAGAAAAATCAATATTATTCAAGAGAATAATTTATGGGTCATTGTGCGGGGCTTCAATTGATAGATCTCCAAGCCCTCCTTAGCTCTGAAATATTTGTTTTAAAAGAAGAAATTCATAACTAGAGACGAGAATTTCGTGCACTATAAAATCCCAAAATATGGATGCATTCATACACTATCAAACTGTGAAACATGCACGATCAAGCGAAAAATACATTAAAACATGCAGTTTCATTTTTGTTCTAAATTTCTTATTTCAATTGACTTTTCTTTTTTGCATAGTTAACAACTAAGGTTCCTGCTCTTGTCAGTCAATATGTTTTTGTAGGCAGAGAATGATCTCTCTACACCGCAAGAAAGTATGGGTGCAAACTTGAATGAACTTCTTTCTGTTACTTAGTTCCCCCCCCCTTTCTCAGTCCTAATTCTTGAAGCTAAAATGAGGGACATAAAAATCGAGAAACTGAGGTGTCCATTCAAAACCATTAAAACATGCATTTAAACTGAATATAATGTATATTATATGCTAAAAATTCCTTAAATATAAATTATGCATGTTTTTATCCCCCCAAAAAAAGCCAAAACATGCAAACATGCACGGAAAAAGTACACAAATTTGGAACCGGAAAGTAATAAAATGGATAAGTACTAAGTTTGAGCTATGTCCTACGTTTCTATAAAAACATGTATTTGCATGGAATTCTCATCTCTCTTCATTACCTTTGGAGAGCAGAAGATACAAAAAGACTTCAAATACTTTATCACTAAAATTTAGAGTTACATTCCAGTTCAAGGACATCATTGCCCTGGTAAAGTGTTTTAAAATGTTATTTACTTGTTTATTTATTTTATTTATGTATTATATATGTCTTTGGGGAGGCCGAGACGTAGATGGGAAGATAATATTAAAATGGATTTGAGGGAGGTGGGATATGATGATAGAGACTGGATTAATCTTGCTCAGGATAGGGACCAATGGCGGGCTTATGTGAGGGCGGCAATGAACCTCCGGGTTCCTTAAAAGCCAGTAAGTAAGTATTATATGGGCGTATTAAACTTATTCGATTTAATGGTGCTCGCTCATTAGTTTACATGTGATCGCTGCTCACAATCTTGAAAAGACTGAGAACCCCTGCTCTAGGTCTAGGAGAAAGTATCGCATCGCCTCTTCCTTACAGCTTGGGCAACATACTGATATGCAGATTATACACTATCTACCAAAAAGTAATTGATCACTGTTTTTGCCCCTTTAGAACCTCGTGATACCACCTCTTGTTGCTATAATAGCAGCCACCCTGTCCAGGCATGTTCTCCATTAGTTTATGTAGGATATACACTGGAATGCGTCATCATTCCTCTTGCAACATGGCACTCAGTTGGACAATGGAAGTTGGCCCCATGTTTCGGCGGCTACTATGCAGTGGTATGCAGACAATAATGTTCACCGGTTGGACTGGCCTGCACAGAATTCTGATCTCAATCCCATTGAACACCTTTGGGAAGAATTGGACAGGCGATTGAGGTCTCGGGAAATGAGGCCAACTTCCATTGTCCAACTGAGTGCCATGTTGCAAGAGGAATGGCGACGCATTCCAGTGGATATCCTACACAAACTAGTGGAGAGCGAGCCTGACAGGGTGGCTGCTGTTATAGCAATAAGAGGTGGTACCACGAGGTTCTAAATGGGCAAAAACTGTGCCCAATTAGTTTTTGGTAGATAGTGTATTATCAGTTTAAAAATGCAAGACAACATGAAAAATAAACAAAAAAAATAATGTCGAAAACTTCGGGGGTCCTAATATACCCTGTTGGCGGATTGTTGTAAGAGGCTGACTGCACAGAGGCCTTTCTCGAAATTATCACGAGATGAAAGATGCCGCCTTTGCCATACACTGAACTCTTAAATTGCAAAACTGCGCCTGTTACTTACTGCAAGTATTGTTCGAAAACAACTCGATCTCTATCACTTCATATGCTACATTAATCACAACCAATTTTGGAAGAAATGGAAAAGAAACAAATACCTTCTCCTTCAGGAATAGAACACAAGGCCTCGGCTTGCATATGTACAGTCGACCTATCAACCTCCGCTTTAAACGAGGTCGCAATTTATTCGTCTATTGATTTGTGAGAGCACTTCAAAAAGCTACAAGTAGCAACCACCTCACCGGACTCGAAACTGATAAGACAGTTTACGAGGTGGAGCAATGACGTAATTCTGTCGCTCTGCTTGATACGACCTTTCAACCCTGCGGGCTTGTAGCTCTCGTTCTGCTCGAGATACCCTGTGATCTCGACTAAACTAATTGAGGGTGTGACGAAATAAGATGGAAAGAATTTTTCGCGCTCGCAATAGTTATATTACGATACAAGATTGGGAAATGATTTTTACAAAATCGAGGAAAGGTTTGAAAAACGAGCAGAGCAAGAAACTTCACCATGAACTTCAATGTGAAGGACTAAAAATTGTTCAGGTACTTGTAATATTTCGTGTTCAATTGGAATAATTTTTATTTTTTATGTTAAGTAAGTTTTAAATGTTTAAATAAAGTTCAGTACATTTCAAATGTAATTGTTTCGCATAATGTATATTAATTAACACCGCCTTTTGCGTATGAATTGTACATAGTCTACATTGTAGCATACATAGAAGGCATTGGTTTTCATTACAAAACTAGAGCCTGCTAGAGCAGTTATTTGTAATATTTCAACATACTTATCTAGGTTGGCAACTCTGAATTCAGTAAAATCAACTTTCAATCGTGGTGGCCGTTTGCTGTAACAACGAGAAAACACACTATCGTGCAAAAAACAATTTTCACTTTAGCAACCTGAACGTTTACGCGAAAATAAGCTATTATTATTATTATTATTATTATTATTATCATCATCATCATCAATATCAGCTTCATTCCTACAATGCTCTATGTCTATATTATTAACTCATAAAAATTTTGGATAGCAATCTCGGAAACTTCTAACATAGTCTGTGATCTTGCATTCTTCACGATATTTTTTGACAATTGTTTTTCAGTTTGTCAACCCAGAGCATTTATTATCGCCTTTCAACTACTACTGCCACCACGACCACGACCTCTACCACTACCACTATCACTACCACGATCACCACTACGACCACGACTACGACCACTACCACCACCACCACCGCCACCACCATCACTACTACTACTACTACTACTACTACTACTACTACTACTACCACTACTACCGTCACCACTAACAACAAAATCGTTTTGAACTAGAGTCATTTTCATTGAAGCAAAATTTGAAACCATCGCGGAAATATTTTGACTTCTTCTATAGTCTATGATTTTTCACTCTTCGAGATCTAGTCTTGACCACTGGTTGCCAAAAGTTTTTTTTTTTAGTTCGTCAGCACATTGTGATTCTTGCCTTCCCACATTCGTGACACCTATTCTGGGATCCCACGCAGTTAAAATGTACAGTACAAAGTTTTTGATCCAGTCGCATAACTTGCCCAGCTCATTTTCATTTCAGATTACTGGCCAAGACAAGTGTTCATGATCTTTGTATTGTTTCTACTCGTAATTTCCTCATTTCGTAACAATTTTTAAAAAGGTACCCGTACATTTATATTTTGTTGTTATTTTTCTATTTTACATTGGTTAATTCTCACCATACTTCGTTATCTCTAAATTAGGGACCTCGTCTCTGCTCGCACGAAACATGTGGAAATGGATGGCCGAGATGTTATGTCCACTAAGAACATTTTGACGTAGAATACGTCTTTACACGTTCCGAGTTTGGGCACCCGTTCCGAGTTTGGGCACCCCGGAACAGAAAATGGCAGAAATTCAAGTGTTCAATTCAATTCAATTCAATTTATTTGGCCATTAGACATACAGTTTTAGGCTTCGTCAGAATACATTGAAAAACATATAAATACATTTAAAAAAACACCAATAAAAGAAACAGTAAAATTTAAATAATACAATGAAAACATGAAATAATTTGAAACTTTTAAATTAAAGAAAACTAACTAAATTGCAATTAAACTTATTTATTAAAATACAATTTCATACAAATTTGTGTTGAAAAACTCAGCAACAGAATAAGAAGGATTATTTAATAACCAATTGTAAAATCTAGTTTTGAAGCTATTGATTGGTAATTTATAATACTGACTTGGGAGTTTATTAGATAATTTCATCCTCATAATTAAAAAGTTTGTGTTGCTCTTGTGTAATCTACAATATGGAATATTAATTTGTTCACTATTTCTAATTTCATGATCATGTATATTGGCCACTAATGAGTAATTGTCGATATTTTGTCGATTGTAAAGTACTAGATCACATATATGTGTATATATATATATACACAAATTTATGATTGTTAAAATCCGTGATTGTCTGAAAAGTGGCCGAAAATGTTCCAGATAGTTTGATTTACATAAAATTCTAATGGTTTTCTTTTGTAAAATCAAGACGCTTCCAATTTTGGTTCCATTTTCCCAGAAAATTAGGGCATATCGGATTATCGACTGAAAGAAAGAAAAGTAGGCGAAACGCAAGTCGTTAATTTCTTTAACAAATATAAAACTCTTGACAGCTTTGTGCATATGTATTCGATGTGCTTATCCCATGTTAAACTGGAGTCTATAAAAAGTCCTAGAAATTTTGTGTAGTTGAGCCTGTTGTCCTTATTTATTAGATAATTTAGGCTGAAAGTTATGTTGATAGTTTTTTTCTTGATTAAGCAAGAAACCATTAGATTCAAACCATAAAGCCATCTGTAATAGAGTGTCGTTGTTGAGAGCATGTAATTGATTTAGAGCAGAGAAAGAACATAGGAAAGTAGTGTCATCTGCATATTGTTATTGCTTTAATGAATTCTGGAAGGTCATTTATTGCTATTAAAAATAATAGAGGACCAATTATTGAGCCTTGTGGAACCCCATAATGTGTTCACTGTAACGACATTATGAGTCACAGTCGACTGCTAACGTTATTAGTACTTGAGCCACAAACCAATGTAACTTGTGTTATCACGCTCAATAACGCCATCTTCCCTCGATACGGGCATGAAGGCGCCGAATTATCCTAAGTGTAAGGACTCGTCCCAGGATGTCCTCGAAAAGGCAAGCCAACAACGCTTCACAACACGCGACAATTTGACACTTGTAATGAATCTTCTTTCACAAATAAAAACAAACCTATCTCCAGAGAAAGTATTTTTTACATTAGTAACTTATGTATTAGTCGAGGAAAACTTCGTTTTACTCCCCTTATGAATGAGCACTCACCTTAAGAATTTTTAAAAAATGATTTGAACCTATTACTCACGTCGAATCTTTGTATACTGGCGAACATTGTAAAGCCATGTATCTGCTGGAAATCCTAAAAGAGCGACGGAGCCAATTAACAGCAGCCCTGCAGTAACAATTACTCTGAAGAGCCAAAACCATGTACAAGGAGCGGAGCCCCTCCCACCAGTCGGAGGATGAGACGTGGTGAAGTTGCATTCCACGAAGTGATCTCGGTTCGGATCTTGGTCGACGCGGAGAAGCTCCAATTATCTATCTCCCCGTTCTCTTTCACTACCGTTGCTAAGAAAATGATAACGGATGAAATTTCTTGTAATATTTATTCATTTGACACTCAAGTATAAACTTTGATCAGGGGCGTATTTTGCGGGCTACCGGGGCTACCGGCGGTAGCCCAAGGAAATTACAAAAGAAAAAGTTTATAATATAACATAATGTAATAATTTTGTATTATTAGTTTTACCATAGTAATTAAAATTAAAGTAATTATTAGATATATTTTGTGTAATAATAGGATCAGCGGTAGCCCAAACCCTTTAACCAGTATACGCCCCTGACTTTGATGTTAAAAAATACGTTTGAGTAAAATAAGATGTTTTTATCAAATCTCTAGTCTTTTCTTTGAGCGTTAATCTATGGAAAGAGAATCTAAGAACTGACTAGGAAGCTTTGTTGCCTTGACCGTGTTCATACTCATTATTAGACTATTACTTACCTACAAATAGATTTTAACGAAAGATATTATTATTATTATTATTATTATTATCATCATAATTATTAGTAATATACTCAGTATCATTCCGTGGCGCTACAGCCTCACGGCCACATGCCGAAGCAGAGGTGGACGATCATCCAACCAGAATGTAGGTATCGTGTAGTTAGCACGATGAGCCCCCAGCCATTATAGCTGGTTTGCCTAACCGGATTTCGCTACCTAACGTAGCTCCCCAAGTGCACCACGATTCTGGGTGGGCACCGGTCCCATACACTGGCCGAAATTTCATGAGAAAATTTCTTCTCCCATGATGACTCGAACCAGCGCGCATTCCGTAACGCGAGTCCCAGGCAGGATGCCTTATATCACGACGCCACTGCACGGGACCTCAGTATCATTAGTCTATAATTAATGTGTCTTAATTCAACACAATGCCATTATCCCTAGAAATACAATGAAACGTCTACCTTTGGACATCTCTAATTAAGAATAAATGAAAAATGTCCTTCCCAGATGACAAAGAATTCCTTATAACATCAAATGTTAAGAAGACCTCTCCAATACGAAGTTGGAAAGAGGTTTCCTATGCTATTTATTTCTCCATAATGAATAAGTTCACAAAATTGATAAACCTGAAAGTTAAATTAGCCTTTAGAAACAGACACTTAGACGAGCCTATTCCACCGTGTGCCCAGACTTAACGTCTTCGAAGTTTCTGAACTGCATATACAGTAGGTTTCGTCGTCAGGTTTATTTGGACGACATGAAGGGTCGCCTATTCTGTTGGGCCTTTTATGTCTGCTATTCCAAACAACTGGGTCGGAGTTAAGTGATCATTGAGGGTGTAATAATTATTTGTCCTGTAGGTGGAATCGGTAGACTATGTAGTTACGAAAATTTCGAAATGTTAAGTTCCAGCACACGGTGAATACCAACGAAGTGTTTGCTTCTGAGTCGAATCATATCACAGTCTAGTATATACAGTCGCGAAGCTCAATACGTAGTAAATATGCAAACATTAGATAGTTGCTCACCACTAGGATCGCTAATATCGCCTCATTACAGGCAATGCAAAATAGAACCGTCCCAGTCTATTGTTTCTAGCACCCTCAAAACTCAAGCTTCATGACTGTATATAGTAGACTGTGATCATATTAAAAGCATAAAATTGTCATACAAAAATTAACCGGTTAACGTGCTTTGAAATATACATGTCACTGGTTCGATGTACATTTATAATTCTTACAAATCCACAGAGGGGTTTCCCAATCTTGTGTTTTCTCCACGTTTGACAACCTCGAACTTAAATTAAGTCCATGAGGTCAGTTGTAATACGCACAATAACGTTTATATTCATATGCTCAAAGACATGGTTTTACCAGAATTTCTCTTTCTGACAGAATGTTTTTTGTCCCTTCCAGCTTCCACTGGAACTTGCATTATATCCACCTAATCGTTAGAAGTCACAGGGATTTACCTAACTTTCTACAAGTGGAATTTCCACTGCCGTTTCCACTCTTTACATTTACCGTATCTATTTCAATTCCATTTGCTTGTGCTCTGTTAATTGTGTGAGTGTGTCTTCAATAGACCAACCTACCTCATCTTGCTACCTCAGGGGAATCGAGAATTGATTTTCCTGCATCTTATAGGCACAATAAGAATAAATGTCCTTATGTTTCAAAATTTATCTTTAATTGCTTCTTTCCTTATTCGTGTTAATTAATAGTGCGTATCATAGATTAATTCAGAAAAAATTATTGTATAGTCGGGCTGCGTGTTTGGTTCAAGCGCTATCTAGTGGTCTTCTATCCGGGACGCCATCGTTCGAGCCCCGGTCAGATAGGGATGGAATTTGTGGTGGACAAACACGTGGTAGAGGTTTTCCTCGGAGTACTTCCATTTTCCTCTATCATTTCACCAACATTCTCCACCTTCATCTTGTTTCGTATATTATCTGTAATAGTTAATAATAGTCTGGGCTGAAGTTTTTGGTGTAGTATGGGTTTCCGATGAAGATATAGGAAGAAGGGCTTGGGGCTCCGGGCCCTGGAGCTTATCAGGTACTTGCCTGAAGATTGAACGCTGAGGAAAGATGGCCCACTTGTCAGCATCGGATTCGCAAATGTTACTCTGCAGGCCACCTGTCGGACTTGAACAATAATCACATATAGCCTACAGGGCGCTCATTGTGGCAAACTAAGCTTAAGCGCAAAAGCCCGTCCCGGATACGGTCATAAAAAAGCCAAGCCAAGTCAACATATTGGCCTACTCTCTTCTACAAGACGACAGAACTGTATTAAGGATAAAAAATATTCCCTGTCGTGTTCGGCCGAAAGAAGTCCTGCAGTAGCCCACACATCATGGGATTTTCATCGTACAAAATAACATTAACTCACACAAAATGTAATCTTTTGCTCTCTTCAAGGTAAAAAGTGAGTTACCTAGTTCTTACATTCAGCTAAGCACTTGATAATGCACTCTTCAATTATGCAGATTTATTGTCTTTTATTCGGTAGCATACTACATAATTACACACAAAGCTATTACTCTCTGAAGGCTTATTTTATAAATAATGATGTAAGGCTGCCTCAAATGATTTAGGAACGAAGATATTTTAGCACTGAAATATTTATTTCATATTTTCATATTTTTCCAAAATAAATTTCATATTTTGGCAAAATTTTCTTAACGTTCTACCGATATGCAGTGGTGATTATGATTGTGAAATATGGTGTACGAACAAGAAAGAGGAATAAAGAATTAAATCAGCAGACAGATGGATTACTTAGGAGAGAAATAAAAGATAAGTGTTCATGATTGGCATAAATCATTGACTACTAAAAAAAAACTATTTTTCAAGGGCAGGAACGGAAGCATAAATGTGACGTATGGGTAAAAAGCGGGAATAAAATAGTATGAAATTAGGTATAATATTGCATTCCGCAAGAAAGTGTTTATGTAAACTTAATAAATGTAATTGTGGCACCGTATGCAAAACTGAGGTCCACATTACATGACTGTAATTGTTGACATGAAATATACATATAGGCTACACAATACAGTAGACAGAAGAACTACAGGCGAAGATGAGACGGACGTTTTATTGATAAAATAAAAAATAGTGATATTAGAGAGATAAATAATGAAGGCTAAGGTATTAAATTTTTAAATACGAGATAGGTAATTAATCTTGTATGGCCTTGTACCGAAGATAGAACTGAACGAGTACTGAAGTAATGAGCTCGACACCACCGGAAGACAGAAAATGTGGAAGACTCGGAGTATGCCTACGTGAGAGAAAAATATCACAGAAGCTATGAGAAACGAGGCCTAAAAGAAGGAGACCTCAACGGATAGAACAAGTTTATGGATGAAGAGCACCGGAAATCGTAGAAAAACGTTAGAGCCTGTAAAACCGGATGGCGGAGGTGGTGATGGTTGTGGTGATGATGATGATGTCAATCAGTTCATAATGTAAGTACTTCATATAATTGCGTTAAAAATAAAAAAATAATTATCAATTTTGCCGTCTTTGCCCCCTTAAAAAAAAATAAATGTCATTCTTACGCAAATACAAAATAGAAGGAGCTAAGAATCAAACTCTGGCCCTTTCGTGATATCTTGTCATAAGCAGTGACGTAAGGATTGCTTGAGAAAAGAATTTCATCGAATTTTAACCAGCACCAAGCATTATGGAAATCGTAGCAAGGCGCCAGTATGTGATTTAAACAAAAAGCCGGTGTAAGTCCACTGGTGATTACATACACTTTCGCTTTCGACATTAAGTACTGGCATTAGAGCACACTGAAATTAATTTAACGGTTTCTGTCGACACAAGAGGAAGAGAGTCCTTGCATTCCCATATTCCTAATCAAAGAAGTAATAACATATGCAAACACACAGACCAAATAACAAAATTACTGCGGAAGAAGCGCATATCTATTAACATGACCTGCTCTATGGATGTTTCTTTTCCGTACGTGACTATCTCTTGATGGGTCATTGCCTTCATCCTGTAACGGTTTCAACTCCATAGGGTGCACAATCTCGTAAAATAGAGATAGATAAGACAAGAAAATTGACCGAATTTTTGCAAGTCACATGTAATATAAATAGGACTTTCAAACTCTCCATGACATTTCAACAAACTAGATTAACATTATATAACACATCAGCAGTACTTACGCTTCTAGACGGATGCGAAATCTATACTTTGAAACGAGACAAATCAAGAATCATTAAAGCAGAACAGAAAACAGCTAAATACACAAATGGCAGGATCACAACCACAATGAAAATATCCATAAAGAACTAAGAACTGAAACTGTACTGAAAAACAATAGAGAAATACAGCAGATCTAACAAGTACGGAAAATGGACTGAATCAGAATTCCACAGTTAATTCAGAGGCCACAGTGCGTTCTCTAAAAGACTGCTGGATAACAGGCCGAACGGGTCATTCAGCCCACCTCCTGGATATTTCCAACAACAATAATAATAACAACAATAATAAACAGTTGCCTGCTCGAAACTTGGATACACAGAAAGCCTTAGCGAAGTCAACCGGTATGAGTAGGGAATGCGCCTATCTGAAGGATAAGCGTAACTTACATATGTTTGAGTGTACTGTACATACATTGTGAAGATCTACTTGAGTGGGGAGTCGTCTTGCATTCTAATTAAGCCTAAGTCACGCGTCTTCTCTTCTAATTACGAGCCATAAATTCATTCACTCATAGTGTTCTGACCAAGGGCAGGTCTTTCACTGCAAACCCAGCATTCTCCAGTTTTTCCAATTTCCTGCCTTCCTCTTAGTCTCTGCATAGATCCATATTATCTTAATGTCTATCATCCGATATCTTCTTCTGTCCCGAATTCTTCTCCCATTCACCATTCCTTTCAGTGTATCCTTCAGTGCTTAGGCAGTGACTCAGCCAATTCTCTTTCCCCTTCCTGATCAGTTAAAGTTGCAGTTATTCACTCACTCTTTCCAATACAGCTTCGTTTCTTATTCTTTCTGTCCACTTCATACGTTCCATTATTCCTCATATCTACAGTTCAAGTGCTTCTAGTCGCTTTTCTTTATTTCGTCGTAATGTCCGTGTTTCTGGTCCATACAATGGCACATTCCACACAAAGCACTTCACTAGTCTCTTCCTTAATCATTTTACCAGAGGTTATCAGAAGATGCTCCTTTTTCTATTAAAAGCTTCCTTTGCCATTGCTATCCTCCTTTTGACTTCTTGGCAGCAGTTCATGTTACTACTTATAGTAAACCGTAGTATTGGAAGTTGTCCACTTCTTTACTGCCTCATTTAGAATTTGCAAATTATCTTCTTTACTTTTCTTCCTACCATCATGGTCTTCGTCTTGTTTGCATTTATATGCCTACAGGCTATTTAAAGAAAGAAGTATGGTGGTGAAGTCCTATTATCGAGTAGGAAATACTTAAAAATTCCTCATTATTCTTCCACTAATGGCATTGTAAGGACCATAGAAATAAAGGCTCATTCACAATGAAAATTAAACATAACGTAAGCGTTAACTTAACGTTACAGTAAAATCAAGAAGTCATAGATACCATCATTCACGATGGGAATATAAACATAACAGCAAACATACTTCGTAACCATGGAAACATAACAACGACGCAATTTCCTCATATTCTGCCGTATACTTCAGCGCTCCACGATTGTGTTCTGTTTGCAAATCACGTAAGCATAAGCATGAAAGTTTGGAGTTTGCAAACTTTCATGTTAACGTCTTAAGGTAATGTTTATGTCAATGCTTATGTGAATCATTGTGAATGACCCCATTTGGTAGCCTGGGCGCAAACTTCTGTGTTTATGTTACGGTTATGTTTAATTTTCATTGTGAATGAGCCTTAATTCTATGTACAGTGAAAAATGCTCACATACTAAAGTTGTTACCGCTTCGCTCGTGCAATGCTCGCGATATAATATTATTTACAGAGTCATGTGACGTCAAGAGCTGTTACTAGACGTGTTCCACTCTCTCACCGCACATAGGTTAAAGTGGTATGTACCATTTGCAGGGCGATATTTAGCTCTTTTTTGCGTTAAAAACAAGTAATTTCCCCTGGACCAAAAAGTGCAATAAATCTGTGAAAAGGCGAAAATTTGGACGAATTCATGTGGAGGGGGATGACGTAGACTTACTGCCGAAAGGAACCGCCATTTTAGGCCCAGGGTTGTACAAGTGGACGCTTTATCAACTTCAATGTAAGAGTTTTCCACTTTCCAGCAATTCTCTCTCTTTTTAACGTACCTAGAATTATTTGTATCGTTCTTACAATATGATTAGTGAAAGAGTAATGAGGTTTTTTTCCAAGAATTTCTAACTTCATAATAGTACGATGTAAGAAAAAGTATATCGTGCATGTTTTCCGCTATGGCGTGATGATTTAAATATTTTGACATACCTAATGTTTCTCAAAGTTGCACAAGTCTCAATAAGTTTCTAAGCTCGGAGCTCGCTCCCTTTGCTTAGACGAGGCGGTGCTGGAAGTTGCGATCCCTTGTTACAGTCTGGCAGACCCATGACGCATGTATTGGTAGTCGTTAACCACCGTCACGGTCTATCAACGTGGAACGAAAACTAAATTATTAAATAAGACGCAATGACTCTTAATACGCGCAATGCTAAATAACAAACGTTGTATATTGTGCTAACCTCTCGGCCAGGTTCTCCAAATTTGGTCTGGACATAGCGTAATAGTAGGTTTTCACAACGAAATAGATTTATGACAGTTGTAGCAAAATGACGAGGGGCTATGATCTACGCAGAAAAGTTGCAAAAGACTTCTCCAACCTTACTATGACCTCGATACATAACGAGCCGGAGTAACTGCAACATTTGGTGGTACCTATAGAAATCAAGTTCCATTATCTAGGGAAATAAATAGGCCTACATTTAAACACAAAGTGGTCAAAGAATTTCTTTCACTACAGTACAAGTGGAGAATATCGAATGTTCTCACCAGCACAGCTCAAACGACAGATGCGTTTGCCTACTGATCCGCAGTTGCAATTGGGTGTGAGTTCGATTCCCGTCTGGACTGATTACCTGATTGGCCAAATTTAAGGAAATTATATGGCGAATCCTCGGCCTCATCTGGCCAAATACCATCTCGCTATAACGAATTCCAGTTTAAACAACGCTGTTAAAATAATCGACTAAATATCGAGTACCATAAAGGACAGGCTAACTGAATGGTCCGATCCCAATAGTTGAAAGAGACTGATTTAAGACTTTTGAGGTGATGGACGTGAAAAGCAATTTGCAGCATTAAAACATCCAATGTGAGGGCATTAGAAAGCTTTCTAAATCAATTGTGCCGATAATCTGTAGTCTATATGGAACAATATCTGAAGATTTCTACGTAGTTTATATTTTTTATACTATCTTATTTCGTGCAACTATATAATCGAATTATTGGGCTTCTTTTTCCGTTCATTGGTGTTTGCTCTGTGAGCAAGAATTAAAGCTTTGACGGGCCACGTGTGCCGACTATTGGGAATCGCTGAATGACTTCATAATAGATCCTACAATTAGATACGAACGAAGCGTTGACCAGGTCCTTGGGAAAATATTTGGGCTAAGAGGGATGAAGTTACAGGAGAATGGAGGAAGTTACACAACACAGAACTGCACGCATTGTATTCTTCACCTGACATAATTAGGAACATTAAATCCAGACGTTTGAGATGGGCAGGGCATGTAGCACATATGGGCGAATCCAGAAATGCATATAAAGTGTTAGTTGGGAGGGAAAAAGACCTTTGGGGAGGCCGAGACGTAGATGGGAAGATAATATTAAAATGGATTTGAGGGTAGTGGGACATAATGATAGAGACTGGATTAATCTTGCTCAGGATAGGGACCAAAAGCGGGCTTATGTGAGGGCGGCAATGAACCTCCGGGTTCCTTAAAAGCCAGTAAGTAAGTATGAAGAACAGAAAAGGCTACAAAACAATAAGGTTATGTTTGAGCTTAAATATTATTCTATAAAAAAATTTAATTTTGACTTAGAACTACGACTTTCTCCCCATGAGACAGCTATGGGGAGGAGAACTTGGGAATAAAATGATCGTCACATAAAAATGCAGCCTCCTTTCCTTGTATTTCCCTTGTCTTTTCCTTATTCTCGTTTTCCCCTTGTTCTCCTTGTTTTCCCCTAGTTCGGGGCGTGAGAGATAAGTGAATAATTTAAAAGCATCTTGAAAGTGACTGCCTAACAATCTATTTCTGTAACAATTTTGTATACTACATATGTCAGAAAAGCATGATTTACACAAGTAAGTTGACGTAAATATTGGAAAAATTGTCTAAGCATGTTTCTGGGAATTTGGAAATGTATCCATATATTTTGTCCGAAAACAGTAATATCGTTAAAAATGTATCCACACATTTTACCGAAAACAGTAATATCGTTAAAGACTTTAAGTTATTTTGAGCCATGAATATCATATATTTCGAACTATATGTTATATCTCTGTAACGTTGCTTTTATTTCTTCAGAAATATTATTTACATATAGGCCAGGGCCTATGTGAGGGTATTAGAAAGCTTTCCAAATCAATTGTGCCGATAATCTGTAGTCTATATGGAAAAATATCTGAAGATTTCTACGTAGTTTATATTTTTTACACAATCTTATTTAGTGTAACTACATCATCGGATTGGGCTTCTTTTTTCGTTCATTGGGGTTTGCTCTGTGAGCCAGAATGAAACCTTTGACGGGCCACTTGTGCCGACTATTGGGAATCGCTGAATGACTTCATAATAGATCCTACAATTAGATACGAACGAAGCGTTGACCAGCCTGAGGAAGTTCACCAAGAAAAGAAAGACATTTATGAACTATTGAGTACTTTAAAGAAAAATTCCATCGTAAACACATAGACGTGATTGGTCGGGATCCGTGGTGTTACTCCAAAATTCTGTAATACGTTTAAGTAACATTTTTAATAGATGACATTGTCACAATAGTTTTGAAAAAAATCATGCCAAACTTTAAATAATAATTTACACTCTTAACATAAATTTTAATTAGATTTCAGTATACATATCAATTTCTTTTCTTCTTACTCTATTTTTTCTTCTTCTTCTTCTTCTTCTTCTTCTTCTTCTTCTTCTTCTTCTTCTTCTATACTGTATTTATGTTTATGCTCGACCATGCCGAAATGTACGTAATTATACACCTGGTAGTAGCACTTTAATGCACCTCATTAAAGTACACCTATTCATTATAATTCAGTTGTTCAGCCAATGACAAATCACCTTTGTACCGTTATAAACCTGCCAGTATCGATTATTCTCGGATATGCAATCGAAAGACAATTAGCGAAAAGTCACAGAGGCTGGAAATCCAATACTGTCCCAAAAGGTTATGTTCTGTTACTATAATAATTAGCGTTAATTGTAAATAATATTCAAATAAATTCAATTTGCCATCTCGTTTTTCAAGTCTAAATCAATTTCCAGGTTATATCAAGACTAATGTTCTCTAGGTTATATCAAGGTCAATGATATTCGTGCCTCGGAAAAAATCAATACTTTCGCGTCTGCGCACATCTCACAATTCAGATCAGTTCCGTTCGTCACTACATAACCATAACATGAAAACTATGAATAATTTCAAGTTAGGAATATGGTTGAGCATAAAAAGTCGTATGAAACTTGCCTATAATGGTAATTAAGATGCTCGTATGAAAATTATGAAAATCGCTTGCGCTCGTTTCATAAACAACACATACTCGCGTCTTAATTACTGCCATTATAGGTTCGTTGTATAATGTACTATTGTAACTCGTATGTCAGTACACTGAAGCTTAAGAGTCTACCTCCGTTGGGAGAAAAGAAAGAAAATATTTTTGCGGCAATATTTAATCGTAAGGAAGAGAAGACGCAGAAGAATAAGAACAACGTTACCCACAATAATTCAGCACTCAGGCCGGAGTGTGAATCTTCCTTAAGGCTTACATGAAGATAATAACAGTGTAGTTAAATCTATCGTCGCTTACATTTCAAGAAACAGATCTGCGAGCACCGGATGCCATGGATGCGACTTCTAATCAAAAGCTATAAATACACTTTCAGTAAGGTGGAAACTGCCGCCCACTCATTACCATATTTATACACGGAAACACCGCCCCACTTGTTCATAATTCAACCAAGAACCATTTCTGGGAACCTGTACGGTGTCGGGTGAGAGCAACAAAAAACCGCTGATCCTCAATCATGCTGGGAGTAATTTGGTCGTCAATGAGGTGTGAAGTTTCACTAACTATACTGCAATGACTATCTAAAGTAATTTAAACACTTTTTTGTAACATAAATTAAAAACCAATAATTAGAAAACTAAGGTCTCTAGGCTAATAAGATAAATGTCCGAGGTCCATGAGTAATGTACATACTGATTAACAAGCACTTCTGGTCTTCTTGCCAGCCTCCGAGCTGCAGCATGCAACAAACTATTTAATGCTTCTCACGCAATATTTTTTGGTACCGATATCTGTTACTTATTTTGACTTCCTGGTTCAGTTTTGAAAGTAGATTGTAATATATCGAATACCTATTCAATATATTCCTGACAAAATACAGACAGAATATTTGAAAAATCAATTTATAAAAAGTACACAGACACAACAAAATTGCAGATTGGAACAAAAAACAATATTATGTAAATAACACTTAATCATGTTCTATTGCAGACCAGGAAAAAGTGTACTGCAAGTTTTTATAACTCCTTCTTTTATTAAATTAATAGGTCGTCTCATAAGTTAAGTTTGATGTTTTGTAAAATTTTAACGATTTTCTTTATCTGGGCAATGCAATTTATAGGACGCTATGGTTATGATTGTGTATTGTGAGCATATGACAGACGTTAATAAATGTTAATACAGAGCATAAAAAACTGAGTTTATAAAGTTTGAGATTAGAATCCTTCTAAAGCACTGCTGGGAACAAGATTATAAAGCTGCTGTCACAGTTCGAAGTATATGTGAAATCGAGGGTGAAGGTTTTTTTTAGTGAGCGTGTAATACAACGATGGTTCCAACATATCAATAATGGAGAACACATTAAATATTTACAACGTCCAGGAAGACCTATGGTACGGAATACTGACAATACTACAAGCAGAATTTTGGAAGAAAATTCACAAAAAGTACTCGTAGGTTGTCAGAAGAACTTCGTGTTTCAAAAGATATAATACACTGCCACATTCAGGCGCTTAGAAAATCATACAGAAGTTGTAGATTTCTACCTCATGATTTTACATCTGAACAGAGTCAACGCAGACTGCATAATTAATACCATGGATGATAAATTTATCAGGAGAATTGTTACATGTGATGAAAAATTGGTAGGTCTATATACCGCAACCGTTGACATTTCGAAACAGTGGTTCGATCCCCGTCAGCTTGTAAATGTCGTCGTTAAACAAAATCAGTTCGGCCCCAGAGTAATGTTAAGTGTCTGGTGGAATTATGAAAGTGTATGAAAGAGTCATTCATTGAAACTTTGTTCCAAATGAACGTGCATTCGATACGGATCTTTATTCTCCACAGCTATAACGAGTTAATAAAGTTAGAGAGAGAGAGAGAAGGAGGAGGAGGGAGGGAGGGATCTGGAATTGGTTACTCGAAACAGAATTCTCTTGCAACAGGACAATACGAAACCTCATACAGTTCGAACAGCCATTGAGAAAATGCAGGAATTGGGAGAAATCTAAATGCTACCACACTCGGCATATAGCCCTGATCTTGCCCCTTCAGATCACCATCTATTTCGATCCGTGACTCACTTCATACGTAGAAGAAATTTCCAGAACTTGGAAGCAGTTGAAATCGGTATCACAAATTCTTCGCATCAAAACTATAAACTGGTAACGTAGCGGGAAAACAAACCTTGCTGAAAAGTGGCTCAAGACAATAGTGTCTAATGACATTTAATTTGAAGATTAGATTAATTTCTTGTTACAACACATTCCAACTGAAATGTTGCTCCAAAAAGTGACATTACTTATGAGACGATATGACGTGTACAATGCCCATGTACACTACAAAACATAGTAAAATACTTTTTAATTTGATACAACACCGCAAAAATCTCAGATAATTGCAATTTCGGTACCAGCAAAATTATCATACACAACAAATTTTTAGAATAAGCAGGCTATCTTATTTTAATTACATGGGCTGCAATATATCATACGAACATGAAAATTATGTTAATGAAAATATGCAAAAATGAATGCCTACAAATTGTTTAAATACAAATCACGTAATAGTTTTGGAATCGATGTCCGTTATTTATTAGGTAGGCTATAACATCTAGGTTCAGTTTTCAAAGTTGATTTAATAGCTATGCAGTACCGGTATTGCAAACATGTTTCGTTATGTTCATGTCAAAATACGGGCATTGTAATTATAGAGAATGAATGTCGCCCCTGTAAGCACAGCGTGATAGCGTTGGTCTTCCATCCAGCGGCCCGGGATCGACCTTCGGCATGGTCGTGAGAGAATCTGTGGTAGACAAAGCAGACGTATGGCCTTTTTCTCGGGGTACTTCCGTTTCCATCTTTCACTCCATCAACACTTTCGTTCCCGAGCGAGTTGGCTCAGACGGTAGCGTATGAGACTCACATTCGGGAGGTCCCGAGTTCAAATTCCGTGGCCGCCCAATCTGACTGGGGCTTTCATGTTTCCCTCAGTCACAAAGGCAAAAGACGGATTGGAATTTTTTTGTCATGATTCGTCACTTTCTCAATAAACATTATTCAAAATCTATAATCAGTTTCATGAACAAAAGCCATCTACATCATACAACAAAAACAGGAACTCAGCAATAGGCTAGTAAAAACGGCGTACTGGTAAACTCACAGGTCCTAAACACGGAATATGACCACAGATATTAAAGCGTGTATAAATAAACTTAACAAAAGAAAAACACTTTCGAACTTCCCTTTATTTCATCTATAATCAGGAATAGTTAAAAATAAGCTGGAGTGAATTTCTGGAGGTAGTACTGGTTTTTTCGGTGCTAACATAGGAGGGGATTGAGGTTCTAAATGTTGAGGTTTATCAGATATTCATCTAGGGATGGGACTGGGTATCACGGTTGAGGCAGGGCCTTACAATATCGGACCTGTCAAAATCGGATTTACGAATGTCACCCAGATCATCCGTCGGACTTTGACAGTCACCGCATATAGGGCACACAATGAGCATAAGTCTTAAGTGCATGGATCCATCCCATCAACTCACTAACCAACTCTAAACGAAATTGACTGGCATCACTTAGCGCATATCGGTATCTAGTTCACTCCGCGATTATACCTGCACTCTCATAGTAAGAAGTCGCACTCTGATTGCCCCGAACGCTACTAACTGCTCTGTACTTACTTGAGCTGTACAAATGAAATTAATTCAAACATTTTAATTTTAGGATTACAGACAATGAGTTTTGGTGTATAATCCAAAGGTCAAAGTTCATCTTTATGAGTGTATATGAAATGATTTAATGTAACCATGCGTTGTGAGTTATGTTCCAACAAAATAAACTGTAAAATGAATAATGAGAAAATATGTAGGACCTATCATTTTAAGCGAGGTGTTATTCCTAAGCTGTCTGTCTGTATTTATTTTTATTTCATGGGGTTATTTTACGACGCTGTATCAACATCTAGGTTATTTAGCGTCTGAATGAAATGAAGGTGATAATGCCGGTGAAATGAGTCCGGGGTCCAGCACCGAAAGTTACCCAGCATTTGCTCGTATCGGGTTGAGGGAAAACCCCGGAAAAAACCTCAACGAGGTAACTTGTCCAGACCGGGATTCGAACCCGGGCCACCTCGTTTCGCGGCCAGACGCGCTGACCGTTACTCCACAGGTGTTGACGTCTGTCGGTATGTATGTATGTATGTATGTATGTATGTATGTATGTATGTATGTATGTATGTATGTATGTATGTATGTATTCACAATGCAAATGGGTAAATACCTGGTGACAGCGGTAACTAATTACACTCAATAATGACAATTAATAATAAAAACAATTATTAATAATAAATTGATAATACTAAAATAATAAATAATAACAATAGTATAATAATATTAACAAGGAGCATCCTAAATTAAATGAAGCACAATCACTTAAAATAACATTTAAAATAAATGTAATATGTATCAACCCTAGTTCGAACTAATACCCACGAGTATGAAATGTTCATACATGCACAAGTCCCTTTCAGTACTACACTCATTTCGCTGTCAACTCACTCGCTGCACTGGAACTACGAAACATTTCACTGAAACTATCCTGATTTCACTAATACTTCAGAAACATTTCACTGTTCAAATACTTTGCTCTACCACTATAAACTATAAAACTTCACTGACACGAACACACTTCATTCTTCACTGAAACATCACTTCAAATAACAAAACATTACCCTTTAAATAGTGTGATAAATATACCACCGCCTATTAGTAAAGTCCTTAAGCCTACTTTTAAATACACTTTTGGTTATTGGTAAAGTCTTTAGTAAGTCTGCAGGTAAAGTATTCCAGTCCCTGAGAGTACGATTGAGAAAAGAAAACTTTCCAGTGTCCGTCCTCTGTCTTCTTTCCCTCAATTTATATGAGTGATCGTTCCTTGAAGAGTAATTTGGCGGCTGTAACCTATTTTTTATTTCTCTCCAGGTAGCCTCACCTCTGTATGTAGAGAGATTAATAAAAAAACAACAAACTAAAATAAGGCAGAATGATATTTATGCTGACTTGGAAGTATATTGAACAAATTTGATATAACATTTGTCTCATATTAAGAGATACTTAATATTGCATACTTGTGTAATGAAGCAACTGACAAGAGTAATTGTCTATTATTTTTCCCGTGGCAAGCAATTTCTAACTTGTTCATTAAATGGCTA
Source organism: Periplaneta americana (assembly GCF_040183065.1). Lineage (NCBI taxonomy): Eukaryota > Metazoa > Arthropoda > Insecta > Blattodea > Blattidae > Periplaneta > Periplaneta americana. The sequence continues at coordinate 33,461,166 of NC_091123.1, read as the reverse complement.
CAAATTGTAAAATCTTACCTGAAAAAATAAATTACAGGAATAATAACAGTATTGCAAATTTAAACGGCGTGTAGGTTAGTACCATTCCCCGATCCCTTTGTGAAGGCCGCTCTGCAATCAGGTACGTAGGAGTACAAACTTGAATAGCTCTGAGACATCGGGAATAGTTTACGAGTGGAACTCTGACATGCCTTATTATAACATATCTTAACGAGTTCACAAGCGCCTGACATCGTTCCTTCGTGGAAAAAAAAAAGGGAATGTTACAAAGCATTGCAGGTTGAGAAACCGCTACTGCGAATTACAGGAAACGAATACCTTTTTCTTTTCAAAGAATAAGCGCTGCAATTACTGCCTAATACTCCATAAATGATAATGAAGCCATCGACAGTCGCGCTTTTAATTAGTCGACAAAGTGTATAACATTGCCACATACAACTAGCTACGTTCTGAGATTTGTGATGGAAGAAGATCTTGTAGTGCAGTTTTCTCTGTAACTTCATTTCTCCATTGCAACATTATAGCCATATATTCCGCCTTTGAATAATCTAAATCGTTATAATTATTTATTTTACAGGTTTATAAAGTAAATGGATCAAATTTGTACAACTTAGCAGCCATAATGCATCCGGAGACTGGGCAAAGAGATTAAGCATTTCTGCTGTAGAAAAGATTGTGACCTCATGTCTTTCATAGGAACATGATAGTTAACGTTGTCTATGAAAGATTCACAGGTTATACCACGTTTAAGGACATCATTTAAAAAGAGGGCATCAAGATCCTGGCATCTGAAATATAAACTGTGACTCTTGAGACCAGCAGAATTTTGTCAAGGGGGGTGGGGCCATTATTAAAACTGTTTACAATTGACATTAGGCTATTGGTATTTTAAATGTTGTGTATTATTACTATTATCATTGTTGTTATTATTATTATTATTATTATTATTATTATTATTATTAAATGATATATTTATTAATATTACAACTACAATAATTACTTACTTAATTACTTGCTTACTTACCTCTATCATCATATCCCAACTTCCTCAAATTCACTTTAATATTATCCTCCCATTTACGTCTCGGCCTTCCCAAAGGTCTATTTCCCTCCGGTCTCCCAAGTAACACTCTATACGCATTCCTGGATTCGCCCATATGTGCTACATGCCCTACCCATCTCAAACGTCTGAATTTAATGTTTCTAATTATGTCAGGTGAAGAATACAATGCATCCAGTTCTGCGTCATGTAACTTTCTCCATTCTCCTGTAACTTCATCCCTCTTAGCTCCAAATATTTTCCAAGAACCTTATTCTCAAACACCCTTAATCTCTGTTCCTCTCTCAAAGTGAGAGTCCAAGTTTCACAACATACAGAACAACCGGTAATATAACTGTTTCAGATTTTTTGACAGCAGACTAGATGACAAAAGCTTCTCAACCGAATAATAACACACATTTGCCATATTTATTCTACGTTTAATTTTCTCCCGATTATCATTTATATTTGTTACTGTAGCTCCTAGATATTTGAATTTTTCCACCTCTTCGAAGGATAAATCTCCAATTATTATGTTTCCATTTCGTACAGTATTCTGGTAACGAGACATAATCTTATATTTTGTCTTTTCGGGATTTACTTCCAAACCTATCGCTTTACTTCAGCTTACCCTTTACCCATTTCAGCGAGTGCTGATGACCACTGTTCTAGAATTACTTTACCCCAATCTGCTAAGGCGGCGAGAACTATGGTGAGTGATGATTAGGGCTTGGAAGTTGATAAAATATCAACTTTTTTCTGAGACATCACCGACAATACAAACTCGTTTCATTTCAATAGGGACTAATATAACCTACTTTTATTTTTATTTATTTTTTTTTTTACATTTGTCTGTTTTCTATTTTTTATTGGGCATTTTACTTATGGTTGCATCAGCCTTGACTCTTGATCACTTGTATTACGTGCTTCCCCCCATTCAACGCAACAGAACAAATACTGCAGCTGCAGTGCCTGCAGTCATCTTATTGTATGACACAAGTGAAGACGTAAAAATGCCGAAAGTAAAACAAAGCAGACAAAGTATTTTTTGCGACAGTTAGTGAATGAGTTTGGAGAGAATGTATTTTACACATATAGAAGTAGACCTATACTATTATTTTTTTTTTTTGCATTCTACTATTAAAATCATGGTCATTTTTTTTTTAATTTTTTCTTTTTTTCTTCACCCCCCCGCCAGAAATTTAAGGTCATTTTATAGGTCATTTTTCTTCGATTTCTAAGTCATCAATTTCCGAACCCTAGTGATGATCGATTACCATTTAGTAGGAACAACAACGATTTCAGAGATAAGGTCGATGGCAAAAATTAGAAACATGACAGCATCTGTTGTGTTATGTCAGTAATGCATAATACGAAGTAGCACTGGTGTTGTAACTTCGCTAACCGACACCACAAATAAAATGTGGAATATGTGAAGCTACTATGTTTGCCGTGTCGCGTGTCGCCCGATTGTCTCTTGTTCGTGATACCGCGGCTTCATAATCGCCGTAATCTCCGGGATCATGAAAGCGTAACACCGCGCAGTTTCCTCCTCGTACCGGTACCACTCCGTGTTGGCGGCCGCATTGTTTCTTGCATATGTGCACCATCGCATCGGATTCAGATAAGCATCTGGGTTTTCCGATTTTTATCGTCAGGTATAGAGAAAGTATTGCAATAACTTCAAAGGTGAATGTGCACCGCGCCAGGAAGCGGATAGTCACACAAAGTTATGTCCTTTTCTTCTTTTTGTTATTGTTCTTCTTGCTCTATGTTGAACCTCCAGGGTCTGTTGGGTAGCTTATATCTCCGTATGTCCAATTCTAGGCGTCTCCGTGGTTCATATATGCTTGTAATTTTGGAATTCTTTTACTTGGATGTTTTCCAATGCCGAACACCTAACAAGTATCTAAATAATTGAGCTTCTTCTAATGTCGGCTTCATTTATTCTCACCTTCAACTTCTTCACTTCATACAAGTAAGATTTTGAATCGTATTTTCACTCTTTTCTGCCAGAGGTCTCCACAATCCTCATGATGATTGTTATTGAGCTAATTCGACTGAAGTAGAAAGTAGCCAATGCAAATTTATATCGCTATATTCGTGTAGATTTCTGCCCAGTGACTTCAAGAATAGTTACGAGAAAAATTGTGATTGTTTCAAGAAGAGGCATACGCAAGGGAGGGATGTTACCCTTGAATTAAAAAAAAAAATTACATATATTTTAATGTATTTGATTGTTTCCATGGATTTTCCTGTCATATAAAGTAAAGTGTCTTACCTATCATATACAAATAACTGTAATAATGACACAAGCATTTTTTATTATACAAAATTAAACAGAAGTTAAAATTGTATGACTGTGAAAAAATTACGATCCAAAGATTTTATAAGGATATTCATGAATATGTTCTATTATTAGAACACAGTGTAATATTAAATAGGAAAATATATGGGGCTAAGAGGGATGAAATTACAGGAGAATGAAGAAAGTTCTATAACGTAGAACTGCATGCATTTTATCCTTCACCTGACATAATTAGGAAGATTAAATCCAGACGTTTGAGATGGGCAGGGCATGTAGCAGGTATGGACGAATCCAGAAATGCATATAAAGCAGCGGTCGTCAACACAGAGCACCCTGGGGCTAGCGTCGATTACCCGCGGAGAACACAGTGCACCATGGTGCATTCCTAGCTGCTAGCGGGTATGCTCTCTACCTCTTCCTGCTGCACGACGGGACACACGGGATGGCTCCGCTTACCTTTTGCACATTTCAGCGAGTGCTGACGACCACTGATATAGAGTGTTAGTTGGGAGGCCGGAGGGAATGAGACGTTAGGGGAGGCCGAGACGTAAATGAGAGGATAATATTAAAATGGATTTGAGGGAGGTGGGATGATAGTAGAGATTGGATTAATCTTGCTCAGGATAGGGACCGATGGCGGGCTTATGTGAGGGCGGCAATGAACCTGCGGGTTCCTTAGACGCCATTTGTAAGTTGTAAATGTTAATAGAAGTCATAGTTGGATACAACCAATCAGAAGGAGTGTCCTCACTCTTACATATCGAGGTACTCTAGAGAGGGGGTGGTGGAAGAGCACTCTAGAAGAACGTGACTGGAAGCTTAGGATGTGCAGGATGAATCGACAGATGACAGAACATAGCTCAGTCAGTATATCAGCAAAAGTGCCAACGTTTGGACTTCAAAAATCACGGTAGTGCAAAAAAATCCCATTAAAGGCTGAAGTGCAAGCCTTCGGACCAATGCTACGTACCAAAGGGAAAATAAAACACATTCAAGCCGGTTGAGGTGGGTTCTTCCAAGTTGGCGACAGAAATGTACAATGGTGGCTCTTGTGTACTATTTTGTCTTCTCTAATTTCACATCTCATGTACTTGCTAGGCCTAACATCCTCAAATCTATTCATTCTATTTTTTTTTCTCTTTTACAGCTGACCATTATTACATATGGAACGCCCACAATATCATCGCAGCCATTTTCATAATTTCATTCCCGCTGTTGGTCTTGCAAATTTAAAAAATGGGAATTGTAAGATTAGCCTGTTTGTAAGACATCACCAAGTATGGTGTGGTTCAGGGAAACCTGAACTTCTACAGGAAAGAAACTGAAACTGCTGCTGCTATGGCGCTACAGCCGAATTTGAGCCTTGGCCTCCTCAATGCGTCTCTTCCAATATTCTCTATCTCTGACCTTCGTTTTCCATGCCCTTATCCCTAGAATATTCACGGCGTCCTTTCTGACTTCATCCTCCCATCTTTTCCTGGGCTTTCCAACTATTCTTTTTCCATGCATTTGTTGGGTGAAGGACCTTGCTATCCGCTTCTCATCCATTCTCACTGCATGTCCTGCCCACTGTAATCTTCTAAATTTAATACATCTGGATACTTCCATATCTTTATATAACTGATATAACTCAGAATTGTATCTTAAAGAAACTGAAACAGTCAATCACAATATTTCCTGAGAAGCTTAGCTTAGAAGGTACCACATTTTTGCAAAATTTAATTTACCAGGTACCACAGGACCTAGTCCACCGCTGTGGAATAACGGTTAGCCTGTGAAACGACGGCCTGGCTTCAAAAATTGGTTGATGGGGACAAGTTGCTTGGTTGAGAGTTTTTCTGTGTTTCCTCAACCAATTGAAGCCTAATGGTTGAATAACTTCCGAGTTGGACCTCGAACTTATTTCACATGTTAGTGCCATCATTACCCGGCTCAGGTGAAGTTCACAGTACAGCGTATTGTATACATAGAAGAGAGCGACTGTTCGGCAACAAGTATCGTTCACAAGCATTCCACAAACGCCGGACAGGGAAGCATGAACGAGGCTGGCCTAGGCACGAGTGGGGTTCCTTCTTGAAACTTAAGTACGCAACGAAATTTAGTGTAGTCAGAAAATGTGGGTTGGGAATGCGCCCAGTTCAAGGATTAGCGCAATAGATCTTCTAGGTCAAAGTACTGGGTCGTAGTGCCCTCAGAAGAAGAGAATCTTAGATTGATTCCATTATCAGAACAGTATTCCTTAGTCAAGAATACAGTTCACGATATGGTTGGTATTGAATAATTGAAGCATAATAACATTAATCTTTAGGCTGCGGTACGTGCGGAACACAGCAGCAAGATAGGAATAAATTAAATAAAAAAAATCAACACTTTCAAACGTGTAGAATACTGATATCCTTACTCTCACCAATGTTTTTGGTCTATACGTTTAAATGCATGAGAGATAAACGTTGGAATCACGAAATTATCTGACGTAAGGCAGGCCTACATCAATCTTCACAAAATATTTCATGACACAAATTGCAGGAAGCTATTAAAAACTTAATAATGTCTTCATGGTTGAGAGAAGATAAATTTTGACAAGATTTTTGGTGGAACCACCTTCCTGTCTGCGACATTCACTCAACGCTTTCTGCTGTTCGCAATTACTTTACATTCGCAGCATCACATCCTCTCCTTCCATCACGCGTCCATGCACTGACGATCCGCCCGTGACCCTGTGCTAATCTCATTAATATACACTTAATCTATTACCTGTTAATTTGTGCTGCAGCGTAGACATTTCAACAGAAAGTCCGGACACAGAACAACGAGAAATTTATTGGAAATTAAAATTCACAAGTCACCGTTATTTCCAGTGTATCAAATAAACATCAGGGCCAGTGTTCTTAACCTGTCCGTTGCCCGAAAAAATGAGTGTTACTAAGATGACAATGCATTGTTAATAGATGTTTCACATGTTCTGCAAAAATTTTGTTCATTTTTCATGTTAAGAACGATATCGTAGTTTATACTTTATTTTCTTAAACAGCACTAAACAGCAAACCTAATGAAATGTTTTCGGTACATTAGAGGGATGATAGGAGGAAAAAGAATAAATTGCATAAGATTTATTTTATTATAAACTCGTTTTAAATTTAAGAATACCTATGTGTAAGTTAAATTAAAATAGTGCACAATAACGTATAACAATGTGACTCTTCTCCGAACTGTAGATCAGTCCGCGGATCGTTTTTTTTAGTGGTTTATTTTACGACGCTTTATCAACAGCTATGGTTATCTAGCGTCTGAATATGAGGGTGATAATACCAGCGAAATGAATCCAGGGTCCAGCGCCGAAAGTTACCCAGCATTTTCTTTTAATGGGTTGAGGGAAAACCCCGGAAAAAAATCAAAACCAAGTAACTTATACCAATCAGGAACTACGGATCGTAGTACGAGGAACCGCATTTAACAAATTAAACCGAAAAATCATACTTACACACATTTCTATGTATTTTTTTTTATAAATGTGACTTAAGAAAGTGAAAGAAGTGGAATAAATATCCAAAAAGTATAAAAAGAAATAAATAGTTTTTACAAAGTAGGGCTACATTTTCGTAAAGCAGACGTTCTAGGAATTTTGTACTAGACAATCTAAACTGAAATACAACATGTAGGCCTATATATGTAAATACATTTACATATACCTTATTATAAATAGCAATAAAATAAGTGAAAGTTGTAGAATAAAAACTCTGAAAGTTATAGAAGCATTATTTTCGACAAAATAAGCCTAATCCACAAAGTAAACATTTTAAGAAAGCTGTAGCAGACAAATTAAATAGAAAAAAATATATTACTCATATTTTTATGTATTTTAGTGAACATCGCAATGAAGTAACTTAAATGAAAGAAGCACAATGAGAACTCCAAAACCTGTAAAAGTATTCTCTTCCACACAGTAAGTTTACAAAGTAGAAAAACAGAAAAAATATAGGCCTACTACACATACTTCTACATCTCTTACTATAAATCGCAATAAAATAAGTGAAAGGAGTGGAATGAATACTACAAAATTTATATTTCTTTTCGACATAATGCTCTTCCATAAAGTAGAAGTTTCAGGAACGCTGAAGTAGACAAATTAAACACAAAAAATATACTATACATTGCCCTACTTCATTTCGCTAAATCGCAGTAAAATATTTAAAAGAAACGGAATGAAAACTCCTAAACTTATAAAAGCACTACCGTAACTTCCACAAAGTAAGACTTCCTTACACCAGACGTATAAACTTGTAATGTGATTTGTTAGAAATCGTTATACTGCATTCACATTACTCTGATTCTGAAAGTAAGTACCTTGAAGAGTTTCCAGTATCTTCGTGCCTAACAACGAAGGACACTTAATTCGTGTTTTTAATATGAAGGGTTTAGAACCATAGTGGGCCAAGCGCCATTTACTAAAACCGTAGAAAACAAGGGTTAAAATGAAGTTATTACCATAATTCAATGGAAACATATAGCAAGTAATATAAAGTATACACATTAAAACTAAATGATATGTCAATCTTCATTAAACTATGGCATTCACTTAACTTTAACCCTTGCTTTCTCCGTTTTTAATAAATGGCGCTTGGCCCACTATGGCTCTGAACCCTTCATATAGTCTATTAAAGTTACAAAGAAGGTTGAGAATATACGCATAATTCATACGCTCGCTAATCGTGCTCAACTTAACATCCACCTTATATGCATTTATAAATTGTGTAACAATTGCGCATTCTTTCCCTATAAGATGCAAGGACGTGTAAAATGTAAGAACTACAATACTGCTATTCAGATAGGCCACTTACAGGTTTCATCATCACGTTATAACATAGAATCAGACATCAAGGATGGCCTACAGTGCAGTTGTTTTCATTAGCCAAACTGAGTAGATGAAAACACAGAACATCATATTCACAGCGGACAAACATCCATATCGTAGGCGGGATTCAAAACCGCGACTGTCATCTATATATTATACATGAAAATAGAAATAGTTCTGTATAATTATAAGAATTAATTTCTCCGAAACAGGGATCTGGAAACATAATGAGCACCTCATTTCTTTTATCTGTGCATCTTACGAAATAAAAAAGAATTAACTGTCATAATACAGTGTTCTCCACATACGACGTTTCCTTCACACCGCAAGCACAGGCCCATTTTCTATTTTGTCTCGCGCTGCTACTGTGAAACCGTCCGTCGTCTCAATAGTACTAACAAGGGAAGAGTTTCGGCTCGAACAGGAATTTCGTATCCAAAATTTGTATACAGGCCCATCTTTACATCTCTGTAAAGCTCCCAAAAGCTTTCGTTTGTGTAATGTGTGGTTTATCTGTTAGAGCACTGTACAAGTTGAGGGGTGGGAAGAGCACTGCACAAGTTAAGAGGCTGGGACACCTTACCCGTAAGCCTAGCCTAGCCTAGAAGCTAGTGCAAGTGGTAAAATATCTAGAGCCCATTTAAGAACATTTTTCTCCAATGTTCTGTCTGAAAATATTTCAGCTAATCAAAAATGTACATTATTGTGTGAGTCATTGAATGTGCACAAGGACACAAGCTTAATAAATGAATCATCCCGAGGCTAAGACATGGAATTTATGATCATTCCACCTAAAAAAAACTAAATATTTCCAGCCTCTGGATATCTATTTCCTTAGACAATACAAAATATATGCTCGGAGGATAACAGATTGCATAAGGACTTTTGCTCAGAATCCAGAACTTAACTAGGGAAATCGAATGTTTATAATGAAAATGCACTCTGTTATTCATAACCAGTTGTCTGCTACAGTATACCGCCCTATGCTTAAGTATTCCTGGAAGTCAGCTGGTTACGTGAATCCTGAACAAGTCTCGGACTTCAAAAATGTAATTAAGGTAGCATTTGATTTTTCAGCACTGGAGTGTGGTTCACAAGATTGTTCAGGTGTTACTTCTGCGTGTTGTGCTTATTGCTCTGCTCCATGCTGTTTCATGCATTTTATAGAGAATCCTCATGTACATTTTTAAAGAAGTGTATTGACCAATACCAACCAAACGGAGAATTACACAAATGAATGCTTTTACGTTCTTCATCACCTTTGTGAGGTAAGCCTATGTACAAATATTTAACCAAAAATTCCTGTTCGAGTCGAAACCCTTCCCTTGTAAGTTAAGTTTCTCAAATCGGCTTAGGGAGTAAAATGTCTATAAACAACTAAAAAATGAATACAAGTGTGACGCAAGATACCTATATTCAAAATGTCTTCCTTTCCATCAGCACAATTTTGATATCTCTGAAGATTGTTCTGTAATACTCTACTATCTCTTCTTGCAGAAAGTTAGAAATTACTTGTTAAAAATTTTCTTCCACTTTTTCGATGACTTAAAACTAAAAGCTCGCTGCAATATGCTATACATCATGATGAAACTGTTACGAGAACGATAGGTTACAATTAGCCATTTTGAATCAGCTGTCACCCTTTCACGTGTTCTATTTTCTGATTGACTAATATTCACGCTTGCGTCTTGTCCACACCTCTGGAGTAACGGTTAGCGCGTCTAGCCGTGAAACCAGGTGGTCCAGGTTCGATTCCCGGTAGGGGCAAGTTACCTGGTTGAGGTTTTTTCTGGAGTTTTCCCTTAACCTAATATGAGCAAATGCTGGGTAACTATCGGTGCTGGACCCCGGACTCATTTCACCGGCATTATCACCTTCATCTCATTCGGACGCTAAATAACCGTCGTAAAATAACCAATAAAATTTCTTGCGTCTTTCATTGTGAATGCCTACATCCCAGTAACTTACGCGTTTAAGTTTTATGTTATTACGTTTAATTTTCATTGTGAATGGGCCTATATGTTCTTTATTTAGTACCATGTAACTTGTAGCCTATGTCTTTAATTTGAATTAAAGCGGAAATTTCCGATAAAATCAGGAGTTTTCTTTATACGTTTTTTTTTTTTTTTTTTTTTTTGTATATCAATGGACTTTAAGTCATTTTTTGTCTGAATAATCGAGACTATTGTATCAGCCTTCAAATTCTCGAAGCATTAATTCGTATAAAGTAGGCATATTTCTAAACATACTATGTGTAGTGAAATTATGCAAAACTGCTGGCACTAATTATTAATAATATCGTGTCATACCAACTGTGAAATATGTCTATGAGAAAATATACGCAATATACACGGCACCTTTTCTTCTTCATATTCAAAGCTATTAATATCGCTAATTTACATTAAAATTTCACGCTCTACATAATTCAGCTTTAAATATTTTGCCATGTATGACACAAACAATCGTCCAATGTAAATCGATCCTCCCTCAATGTCTGTGTCCTTATGAAACTGTCGTTCCTTCTAAATCATTGCGTAATAGTATTTCCATTAATGTTCGCGGAAGCAATCGCTTCCGTTTCTGGCGTTCCGCAGAGAACCAATCGCGGCGCAGACTGCATTACAACCAAATATTAAAGTGTGGACACGGGAAAGTAATTGCTACGTGCAAGTACAATAATAATTATTCGGCAGACGAGAGCGCGGCATGTGGAGCGCTCTGGAGGCCGAGGCGCACACCACATAATGGCGGCCGTCGAGTTCCGCTACTTTCACCCAGGAAAAGTTTTCGCAGGGGAACTCTCTGTGGGCGGGCCGGGCCCGACCCGACTGGCCCTCGCCGCTACTGTCTCGAAAATATCATCAATTACACGCGTCAACACCAGACGGAATTAATACACCGTCATCAGACCTGCACACAACGTGACGCGACCCCAGTATTCACTTGAACGGGGGAACTCGCCGGTAAATAGAATCCACAAATCAAAAATAACTTTGAACTTCAAAGCTCCTCAGGCCTACACCCGAGTTTATTATTATTATTATTATTATTATTATTATTATTATTATTATTATTATTATTATTTAATATTGCAGAGCTAAGGCCAGTGGGCCTTCTCTTCCGCCCAGCCAGACTCTAATTCTAATAGTTAATAATAAAGGATATATTTTAACCCTTTCTAAATCTCATAGTTTGGAGTCAAGACGACAATTGAATATTCAGAGCAGTGTTGTCAGATAGCGGGGAATTTCCCGGGCCATGGAAAATGTTGCCTATTTTGAGAAGTGGATGGGAAAAAGGGAATATCTATTAAAAGAACGGGAAATTCTGTATCGTCGATCACTAAAAGTGAGCAAGGATGGAATGTAGACTATTAGTTCAGCTGTAGTGGGGAGAAAAGATGTTAAATAATAGCCGTTATATGTTCTGCGCAATACAATTATTATTAATTTATCCGAATACAAACAACAAAAAATTAAAATATAATTACAGACCAATACTACAGAGACTTCTGACTGCTTTTTATCACACTCAGAACTAAGCATTACTTTAACAACGTGCATATGTAATGAGTATCAACATCGAAACGAAAAAAATGATGCTAGTTTAAGGTTACCAGACGTCCCCGTTTCCTGGGGACAGTCACAAATCCATAATTTTTGCCCCCGGCTAAAATATGTCCCCAGTTTTTAATCAACTTCCCAAATCGTCCCTGTTTTCAAACGTGATTTTAGTGTTAAATTTGGATAAAAAATGGAATTGTCTGTAGTGGCAATAGCGTTTTGGATAGACAGTCATTGGTATATATTGCGCACTCTAAACAAGACGACGTTTGTATGGTGTAGCCTTTGTGTGTGTCTTGTGAAAAAGTCACATCAGAACGTTAAAGAAACGTAAATATGTTGTAATTGATACGATGCTGAAAGAATATTTTAAAAGCGTAGAATTAATGACCATACCACCTTCCATTCATTGCAAAAAACTTCCCTCTCCATTATTAGTAGCCACCGGCGTAGCTCAGTCGGTTGAGGCGCTTGCATGTCGATTCAGAGTTGCCCTCGGATACGGGTTCGATTCCCGCTTGGGCTGATTACCTGGGTGGGTTTTTTTCCCGAGGTTTTCCCCAACCATGAGCCGAATGTCAGGTAAACTATGACGAATTCTCGGCCTCATCTCGCCAAATACAGGTAAACTATAACGAATTCTCGGCCTCATCTCGCCAAATAGTATCTCGTTATCACCAATTCCATCGATGCTAAACAATCGAGTAGTTCATACAGCGTCGTTAGATAACTTACTAATTACTGGTATACTAATAAGCATACAGCGGATTTTCGATCCCGATACTGAACGTTTTATGTACGTCAGTTACAGGGAGGTTATTGAATTCATTGCTACGCTCTGATATGCTGGCTGATATACTGTATGTACGTCTATTATCAGGCAGTACATCTCACTTGACGATATGTGCCAGAGGAAAAGCAATTCTTTGTATGCATCTGAAGTCTGATTAGTGTAATATGTTGCTAGTCGGCGATGTATGCAATGGAGGGGAAACGGACTTGCTAACCTATGCCACTTATCTTCTTGCCTAGTTGCCTCATAAGTGGTGCTATGTTGGTATAACTTGTGAGATTGAGACCTGTCTTCGAACTGTCGACTAAACAACAACAATAATGATGATGATGATTATACTACTACTACTACTACTACTACTAATAATAATAATAATAATAATAATAATAATAATAATAATAATAATAATAATAATAATAGCAAGAAACAACATCAGCATAAACAGCAATGACAACGGTAACGGGAATGTAGTGATCGTACTGTGGTGCTGAAAATTGAACACAGTAATATTAAAACAGAAATAGGCCTATTTCAAAATAGGAATCTGCCAAATAACGAAAGACCGAGGATGAGTTGACAGAATATTAAGAAAGCCTTGGCATAAAGAGGAATTCAGAAGAGAATTGTGGATCAATTGTAAAGAAAAGTAGAAGCCGAAGCTGACAGGGATTCATGGTGTTTATCACAAGGAGCACTTCGCCACAGGGATCTCCGGAGAGTTAGCCTATAGGGAAAATAAATTACACGTAGTAGTTTTCTGTTTATTTCTCCACTGAGAAAAGGAATAAGTTAATTTTTAAATAAGTGCAGAATACATACAAGAAATGAAAATATATTTTTGAGAAAAACTTCCTCTACCCCCTCTTCATCTATTAAAACTTGTAATCTATCTCGCCAAAACTTGAACGCGGGTCTTGGCGAGGTAAAGTCAACATTGCAGTAATTCTAAAAACGGTCAGCAGGTTTCTGTGAAGAGATCGGATGTGTTACCACTATGACAATTCGGAGTTTGCCACATATTTCACACAACAATGACCACTGTGAAAGCTAAAATATTATATAAGTTATAAAAGAATGTCGGGGGCAATGCCATCTCAAGTTTAAACAAGCATCAGTTCAAACACTTTTTTTTATTATAAAATCATGTCATTTTACAATTCGGTTACCTATATCATCATATTATCAATTACATTCCGGATGAAAATTTATTTTCTTGAACTAAAATAAAAATTTTGTCTCTATTCGTCTTCATTCATGAAGAAATAAACATTTTATTTATTATAAATCTAAATCGACATGTCTTAGGACTAGCGACACGGAATAAGCGCTGATTCGACTTCTCGTGAGGGAAGAAATTTAGGCCAGTGTATGGGACCGGTGCACACTCAGCATCATGATGAATTTGAGGAACTACAGTGAGTAGCGAATTCCGCTTTCTAAAGTCAGCCATAGGCCTAACGGTTGGGGAGGATCATCGTGCTAATCACATGTTACTCCAGTACTGGTTGGGTATGTGAACGTGAGGTCAACAGTTGCATGTCGGTCCTGGTCTTCTACGGGCTACTGCGCCACGGATTTATTATTTTTATTTTAATTACTAAATGTTTAATGTATTTGTCTGATGAAAGCGATAAGAAGTCAATCGCTCACAGTCGGGACTCAACCCTCGTACCGTGATTCCAACGGCAACAACTTTAGCATCAAAGGCAACTTGATTGAACCAGAGTAGGTCTAAAGGCCTAAAAGAAAAAGCTGTCAAACGCGTGGATGATGGGGGCAAAATAGCTGTGAAATGACACCGACGTAAAGTCGCAAGTACCCGGTGGGATCATATGCGGAGACTGGAGGAAGGCGGAAAATAGGAGAGATTGGAAAATGCTGAGTTTGCATTGAACGACTGACCTTGCGCAGAACTCTATGAATGAATGACATTAAATTATTGTTTTTATTTTATTTTATTGGGTTATTTTACGACGCTGTATCAATATCTAGCTTATTTAGCGTCTGAATGATATGAAGGTGATAATGCCGGTGAAATGAGTCCGGGGTCCAGCACTGAAAGTTACCCAGAATTTGCTCGTATTGGGTTGAGGGAAAACATCGGAAAAAACCTCAACCAGGTAACTTGCCCCGACCAGGATTCGAACCCGGGCCACCTGGTTTCGCAGCCAGACGCGAAACCAGGTGGCCCGGGTTAAATTATTGTTGTCCACACACGCACTGTTCTTCTACTAAAAAAAATCATAATTAATTAGAACATAGAGGCTACATGAAAGAAGGCTAACATTGTAGTCTTCTGTCTGGGAGTATTCAGAAGATCCTGGTACAGAAGGTAGTCAAAATAAACATCATTAGTGTAATTACTCTTATTTACAATAATTACCTGTAGACCTATGCACAACATAGCATCGTCTAGGCATCTAAAATCGAAATAACTGAACTTCAACGATACAAAGAGCCTACCTATAAAAATGAAATGCAAAATTTTTAGTTCAGGTTAGCCAATAAATACAAAAAAAGATTACAATAATTCTTACAGTTATATTTTACACGTAGTAGAATAAAAAAACAGTAACTACACTTAAAGTAAATGTTAATTTAAATTAATGTCTCATTGCAATCTTCGATCATGCTCTCGCATTTGGTTTTATAGCTCGGAGTCGGACTCGCTACAGCGTTGCCAATTCTAACAATAGCATGGCTTGATAATTTAATATGACTGCAATTTATAGGCTACGCAAAATAAGAAAACGTTAACTGACGGTGAGGAAATTATTTGTTTATCGATGTTGATAAAACGGTTCTTACTTTAACGAGGCGTTAGACAACTGACACGTGTTAAAATGAAGAAAAAAAAAAAAACTAACATTGGTGAAAACGGCCGTAAGAATCATAAAAGTATCCGTTTATTTTTTGGTACAAACTAATTTGTACAAAATCGGCAGCAATTATTCAAGAAAACATCTGCATTCAAGGAACTTTACGGTTCGTTCATTCTTCATGCAAAAGACACTTTGGTCTTCGGCTATATTGTGCAGTTGCAGCCATCTGAATCTTCTTCTGATCCATGCCTGTGTATATAAACGACTAATTGCTGAGTTTCTCATTTCTCGGAACATCTGAATCTTCCATTATTTGTGAAAAAGAAAAGCCTGATATTAAATGAGTGTGTATATCTATATAAAAAAAACATTGGAAGCCTTCGCTTTCACAGGAAGAATTACTGTCTTTCAAACGAAACCATGTCTAGTGTACCAGCCACTCGGCGAAAATATGCAGAGAGAGCAGGCGAGTGTGGTAACTGGACCATGCAATCAACACATACAATCTCCAGTTTTGGGAATTACACAAACTGAAACCTAACATGGCTGTTGATCTTGAATGGGCACTTTGACAGAAGGTTATTAAATTTTCTTTTTCTTCATTTCATGGACTAGATTTTCAGTCCGTTATGTCTTCGCTCCAGCTACCTTTTCCTGAGCATTTTCGGTCATCGTTCGTGCATTTTGTATTCTGCAATCTTTTGTATTTATTGTCTTATATTTTATGGTGAATGCAGTAGTGTACGTTTCGTTCACTTCTTCGTCTTCTTCTTCTTTTTCTTCTTCATCTTCTTCTTTTACTTTCAAGCTTTATTATCTAGTTTGGGAATACTACTTGAGGGCTTCCATACAGCATATTTTTAAATTCAGTTTTTTATTATGTTATTTTAAGGCAATCGTTGTGATTTAAAATTAAACCTATTAACATTATTATTATTATTATTATTATTATTATTATTATTATTATTATTATTATTATTATTATTATTACTATCAATATTTCGAAGAATTTGGAATTTTTGCAGAATAGAACTAATACATTTCTTTCTTTATTTCAAAACGAATGATGCTAGTCACAATTTGTTATACCTCAAATGTAGAGTATCATTGTGAGATTACTAACCTCTACAGCAAATGTCCTCCATCCTCCATAAGGTATAGGCTAACTCAAAATGTCGTTCCATGTTATTGGCTACACGTTGGAGGACTCTATTGTCAATAACATTAATCTCCTGTGTGATGTGCTTCAGATCGTTCAATTTGTTTACCAGTCACAGTATTGTGTTTCCTTGGGGAGTGGGGGGATTACGAACAACTAATTCTCTCTGATATGCCCTTTGAGTAGCTGTAATTCAATTCGTAATCTAATATTGCTTCACAAGGAAGAGCCGTTGATTTAATGTGTAGGGTCTACTGCATTTTCAGTGACTAAAACAAAATGTCGAAAACAGCTGCCAACAATAAGGAATAAATAATAAACATCTGCGCAACTCGTGACAGGGAATCAAAAGTCCTGTTTTGACGTTCCAGCCGAATAAAGAAAGAAAGAAATGTGTTAGTTCTATATAAATCACTCTGTAGCTTCAAAATATTTCGTGTTTACATGCTTAAATTAAATTTTTCTGTTTCAATTAATGTTTTTTAATGTGTTACATGTTTTTCAAATGTATTATATGTTTTTCAATGTATCTGTGACGAAGTCTATTATTTATGTCTAATGGCCTAATAAATTGAATTGAATTGAATTGAACTAAAATTTACAAAGCACTAACAAGTCCAATAGTGATATAAGGTTGTGATACTGTACTCTCACTAAGAGAAACGAAGGAAAGACTAAGAACTGTTGAGAGGAAGACATAGAGAAGAAAATTTGGTCTAATACATAAACGAGAGACATGGAGAGTAAGACATAATCAAGAGCTTTATAAGGATAATAATGACTGAGAAGTAGTGAAAGTTAAAGTAATCAAGGCTGAGATGCATAGAGTATATTGCAAGAATGGCAGATAATCAAACTTGCAAGAAATTAACCTTCAATGAAACTGACGAAAACCGAAAGAGGGATAGACTAAATTTACAATGGTTGAATGACATGGAAGTATGAAGATTAAGTCCTGGGGAATAAAAGAACAAGACAGATGAGCATGGAGGAAGATTCTCAAAGAGCTGTAGTGTAAGTAAATACTTGAAAATGACAAAATGATAATTCCCGTACCGTACAGTTCGTAATTTAACATTCGAGTGTCAGTAAGTACTTGAAAATGGCAAAATGGTAATTCCCGTACAATAAAGTTCGTAATTTAACATTCACGTGTCAGTAAGTACTTGGAAATGACAAAATGATAACTCCCTTTACATTCGAGTGTCAGTAAAAGGTAAAGGTAAAGGTATCCCCGTAACATGCCATGAAGGCACTTGGGGGGCATAGAGGTAGAGCCCCATGCTTTCCATGACCTCGGCACTAGAATGAGGTGGTGTGGTCGGCACCACGCTCTGACCGTCTTTTACCCCCGGGAAAGATCCGGTACTCAATTTTATAGGAGGCTGAGTGAACCTCGGGGCCGTTCTGAAAGTTTGGCAACGAGAAAAAATCCTATCACCACCTGGGATCGAACCCCGGACCTTTCAGTCCGTAGCCAGCTGCTCTACCAACTGAGCTGTCAGTAAGTACTTGAAAATGACAAAATGATAATTCCCGTACCGCACAGTTCGTAATTTAACATTCGAGTCACTATAAGTATTCGGAAAATGGCAAAATGATAGTTTCCATACCGTATAGTTCGTAATTTAACATTCATAACACAGTAAATGCTATGATTGAAGTTCTGGCTAATATGTAGGCCTAATCTATTTTATCAAGCAGTACATCTCACTTGACGATATGTGTCAGAGGAACAACAATTGGACGAAGTTACGCAATAATAGATCAACCGACAATTTGAAAAAAATGAAGTATTTGCACAGATCTATTGATGGCAGGCTAATTTAACTCGGAAGAAAAGGAGCAGGAGGAAGAGGACTGCCAGAAGGAAGAGAAGGAGCACGAGGAAGAGGACTGTCAGAAGGAAGAGGAGGAGTAGCAGAAAGAGGACTACCAGAAGGAAGAGAATTAGCACGAGGAAGAGGACGTCAGAAGAAAGAGAAGGAGCAGGAGGAAGAGAGCTGCCAAAAGGAAGAGAAGGAGCACGAGGAAGAGAACAACAGAAGGAAGAGAAGGAGCACGAGGAAGAGGACTGTCAGAAGGAAGAGGAGGAGTAGCAGAAAGAGGACTACCAGAAGGAAGAGAATTAGCACAAGGAAGAGGACGTCAGAAGAAAGAGAAGGAGCAGGAGGAAGAGAGCTGCCAGAAGGAAGAGAAGGAGCACGAGGAAGAGAACGACAGAAGGAAGAGGAGGAGCAGGAGAAAGAGGACTGCCAGGAGGAAGAGAATGAGCTCGAGGAAGAGGACGTCAGAAGAAAGGGAAGGAGCAGGAGGAAGAGGACTGCCAGAAGGAAGAGAAGGAGCACGAGGAAGAGAACGTCAGAAGGAAGAGGAGGAGCAGGTGAAAGAGGACTGCCAGAAGGAAGAGAATGAGCACGAGAAAGAGGACTGTCAGAAGGAAGAGGAGGAGTAGCAGAAAGAGGACTGCCAGAAGGAAGAGAATGAGCACGAGAAAGAGGACTGTCAGAAGGAAGAGGAGGAGTAGCAGAAAGAGGACTGCCAGAAGGAAGAGAATGAGCACGAGAAAGAGGACTGTCAGAAGGAAGGGGAGGAATAGCAGAAAGAGGACTGCCAGAAGGAAGAGAATGAGCACGAGGAAGAGGACGGCCAGAAGGAAGAGAATGAGCACGAGAAAGAGGACTGTCAGAAGGAAGAGGAGGAGCACGAGGAAGAGGACTGTCAGAAGGAAGAGAATGAGCACGAGGAAGAGGACTGTCAGAATGAAGAGAAGGAGCACGAGGAAGAGGACTGCCAGAAGGAAGAGAAGGAGCACGAGGAAGAGGACGTCAGAAGGAAGAGAAGGAGCACGAGGAAGAGGACGTCAGAAGGAAGAGGAGGAGCAGGAGGAAGAGAACTGCCAGAAGGAAGAGAAGGAGCACGAGGAAGAGAACGTCAGAAGGAAGAGGAGAAGCAGAAAGAGGATTGCCAGAAGGAAGAGAATGAGCTCGAGGAAGAGTACTGCCAGAAGGAAGAGAATGAGCACGAGAAAGAGGACTGTCAGAAGGAAGAGGAGGAGTAGCAGAAAGAGGACTGCCAGAAGGAAGAGAATGAGCACGAGGAAGAGGACGTCAGAAGGAAGAGAAGGAGCACGAGGAAGAGGACGTCAGAAGGAAGAGGAGGAGCAGGAGGAAGAGAACTGCCAGAAGGAAGAGAAGGAGCACGAGGAAGAGAACGTCAGAAGGAAGAGGAGAAGCAGGAGAAAGAGGACTGCCAGAAGGAAGAGAATGATCACGAGGAAGAGGACTGCCAGAAGGAATAGAAGGAGCACGAGGAAGAGGACGTCAGAAGGAAGAGGAGGAGCAGGAGAAACAGGACGTCAGAAGGAAGAGAAGGAGCACGAGGAAGAGGACGTCAGTAGGAAGAGGAGAAGCAGGAGAAAGTGGACTGCCAGAAGGAAGAGAATGAGCACGAGGAAGAGGACTGCCAGAAGGAATAGAAGGAGCACGAGGAAGAGGACGTCAGAAGGAAGAGGAGGAGCAGGAGAAACAGGACGTCAGAAGGAAGAGAAGGAGCTCGAGGAAGAGGACGTCAGAAGGAAGAGAAGCAGGAGAAAGTGGACTGCCAGAAGGAAGAGAAGGAGCACGAGGAAGAGGACGTCAGAAGGAAGAGGAGAAGCAGGAGAAAGTGGACTGCCAGAAGGAAGAGAAGGAGCACGAGGAAGAGGACGTCAGAAGGAAGAGGAGCAGGAGGAAGAGAATTGCAAGAAGGAAGAGAAGGAGCACGAGGAAGAGGGCTGCCAGAAGGAAGAGAAGGAGCACGAGCAAGAGGACGTCAGACGGAAGAGGAGGAGCAGGAGGAAGAGAACTGTCAGAAGGAAGAGAAGGAGCATGAGGAAGAGAACGTCAGAAGGAAGAGGAGAAGCAGGAGAAAGAGGACTGCCAGAACGAAGAGAATGAGCACGGGGAAGAGGACTGGCAGAAGGAAGAGGAGCACGAGGAAGAGGACTGCCAGAAGGAAGAAA
This sequence comes from Periplaneta americana, assembly GCF_040183065.1. Classification (NCBI taxonomy): domain Eukaryota; kingdom Metazoa; phylum Arthropoda; class Insecta; order Blattodea; family Blattidae; genus Periplaneta; species Periplaneta americana. The sequence goes on along the minus strand of NC_091123.1, from coordinate 33,440,627 downwards.
AGGAGCACGAGGAAGACGACTGCCAGAAAGAAGAGAAGGAGCACGAGGAAGAGGACGTCAGTAGGAAGAGAAAGAGCACGAGGAAGAGGATTGCCAGAAGGAAGAGAAGGAGCACGAGCAAGAGGACGTCAGACGGAAGAGGAGGAGCAGGAGGAAGAGAACTGTCAGAAGGAAGAGAAGGAGCATGAGGAAGAGAACGTCAGAAGGAAGAGGAGAAGCAGGAGAAAGAGGACTGCCAGAACGAAGAGAATGAGCACGAGGAAGAGGACTGGCAGAAGGAAGAGGAGCACGAGGAAGAGGACTGCCAGAAGGAAGAAAAGGAGGACGAGGAAGACGACTGCCAGAAAGAAGAGAAGGAGCACGAGGAAGAGGACTCCCAGAAGGAAGAGAAGGAGCACGAGGAAGAGGACTGCCAGAAGAAAGAGAAGGAGCACGAAGAAGAGGACTGCCAGAAAGAAGAGAAGGAGCACGAGGAAGAGGACGTCAGTAGGAAGAGAAGGAACAGGAGGAAGAGGACGCGCAGGAGGGAGAGGAGGAGTCGAGCTGAAGGAAGGGGACGGGAGGGGAGGTGCAGGAGGAAGAGGAGGAATAGGTGGTGAGGAACAAGAGCAAGATCTGGAACGTGAGTGAAAGAGTACGAGATGAAGGAGTAAGAGAAAAAGATAGTAGAAACTAAAGGTAGACCAAGGGGAATAACAGCAGTAGAAAGAAGGGGCAGTAGAAATAGAAAGAAGGTGGGGAACAGGAGCACTATCATAAACAGGAGGAGTAGGGGAGCAGTAGCAAAATGGAAAACAGGACGAAGAGGAAGAGAGGAAAAGGAACAAAATAAAGAACAGAAGAAAGATAAGGAGAAGCAAGGGAGCAGTAGTAAGAGGAACAGAAAGGAAAAGAAAAGGGAGGAAGAGAGGAAAAGGAGAAACTGGGGAACAGTAGGAACAGGACTGGAGAAGGAGGGGGAATTGAAGCAAAAGGAGGAGCAAGAGAAAGAGAGCGAAAAGATAGGAGAAAACGAGGAGCAGAAAGAAGAGGAGCAAGAGCAGGAGAGGGCAGCAGGAATAGAGAGAAGTTGGAGAAGGATAAAAATGATAGATTACTCCTAGGATCACTTTCAGGAGAAAAGAAGAGAAGGATCTCGTTTAGGCCTATATCAATAAATTGCTACATTTTCTAGACACCCGTCCCCGAATTGTGCAGGTGGTCGGAGAGTTAAATTCGTACAGCGAGCAGAAAGCATGTAAAGTGGATACAGACTGTGTAGTTCACGCATCATCAAATAGTAATCGTGCCTGTTTGACGACTTCTTCTACGAAAAATTGACGCATAGTAGTACTGACATATTTTGGCACAGTTGTCATTTCATAATATTTACTTTCTAAGAAAATGTTACATTCAGGTTCAATTTACAGAACCCATATTTTATCAAAATCAAACAGGAAGAAATTAAATGAACGGTGTATCACATACACTACAAATAGAAAAATTACATCGACTTAGAAAATGAAAACCGCCACTCTAAGGAAAAAAGAAGGGAAAATGAAAGAGCTCAACTGCTTAACCGCAACATAAAGTACATACTCCTTAACATAGTCACGCCTTTCGTTTCTTTCTTTGCTCCACATGTTAACCTTCTTCTTTTACAGGGCAGAACTAGCAGGAAAGAAGGCTTTTCACAGGAGAAACACTCACGAATTAAATCTTACATTGTTACACGCGAAATTTTAGTGCAACTTAAGGTATAATTATTACTTCCTAACATTTTAGCTTTTAACCGCAAAAGTGTACTACAAGTCTAATCTATCTCTAAAGGCTTTGGGGTGTATTTGTTTCCGCCAGTTACGTACTATATTGCCAATGCCACCACATAACACTTCTGTCAAAAAAAAAAAATCCATAGAAATCATCACAACCGTCTTCAACTTTTCTTCTTCTTCTTCTTCTTCTCCTTCTTCTTCTTCTTCTTCTTCTCCTCCTCCTCCTTTTCCTCTTCTTTCACATCCTCGTTTAGAAATAACAAATCTTGCTTGCTGATCGTTCGTCTCATCGCCCCTCAGATAAATGATTACTATTCTTCTCCCACTTATGAAATTGCATGAAAGATTTTAAGTTCGTTAGGCCTATAATTTTTCTTTTTATTTCTTTATTTTTTAATAATAGTTCATTGCACAGAAAAAAGTAACCTACAATAGGAGCAAAAGTCTCGCCATTTTAATAACTGAGAAATTGAGGACCGTTTTGCAAAACTTGCTAACTGAAAAAACTAAATTTTACAGGAGACAAAACAATGTAGTAAACAAGTTTTTCTGTAGGTCTTACTTACAGCAGAAAGCAAGTTTTGAAAAAACGATCATATTTTGGCACACTACAATGAAGAGAAATAATCCAATTTTACTAAGACGCCTTTTACATCATGTAGAGGCCTGCCTTATGTTAACGAATCCATCAAAATCTCAATTTTGCAAATTTTGCAGTCAGCAAGTTTTGCAAAAACGGTCCTCAATTGCAGACCGCATCATTCGTCTTATCAGTATTTATAGCCAGACGAATGTCGTATTGATACCAGACATTGCTTATGTCTTCACGTAAGCATAACTCTTCGACCACACAAAGCAAATGTATTTTATCCGATCCATACGAAGGGTGCTGGCACTCTCCTCGCGTCTCTCTCTCTCTTCCAGCTCCCAAGACAACTCTCATGGACAATAGCGTTTGGGATTCACTTTCATCCTTCGAGGTAGTATAAATATTTGTCAGAGTTTAACATAATGTATTTTCCAGGTAATTTTTACGTAACATAAGACATACAAGTGGCAAGACTCCTGTGACGTTGAGTCATCACGAGACGATCGACAGCAAATCTGGGTTTCATAATAATAATACGCCATGCGTGTCATTAAATGTATAGGTGTCCTCCTAGGCAAATGCGGTAATATAATGACGAATACTTTCTATTTTCTAACGAAAACTGACAAAATAGCAATTATCAGGTCCTCCGTCATGAAGTGTCTGCCGGACGTCCGGGGCAAGAGACTCGCACGCGACTCTTACATAACCCGGCGCTCGTAATATTCGCTTGTCTGAGAAATTCTATTCAGGCCAGGATTAATAATATTCACGCGTATTTAATGATCTCGATGTAACAGCTGCACTTCCGGCCGCTGTTGCATGGAGCACGAGCCTTCCGGGTCTCGCGCGTGAGTCACGCGAGCGGTCAGACCTCTGATAACCCTTTAAGCCACACAGGTCTCCATCTGATATCACTCGTTTAAAACCATTCTCAAATCAGCTTGTGTAATTCGTATTAAGGTTTATGCAAAACGCGAAGTAAAACGTGTTTTCTTATCTCAGAGAGCGTCCGAGATTGGCTAAAGCCTTGGTTTTTCTGAACCGACGCATGCGAGTTGCGAGGTCCGTCTCGCACAAATCCGGACTACACGAGAGATGTTGAGTGGTTTCTATAACTGCGAGGTACGCAGATCTCGCACCTCGCAGTTATAAAAAACCACTCACTATCTCTCGTGTAGTCCGGATTTGTGCGAGGCGGGCCTCGCAACTCGCATGCGTCGGTTCAGAGAGAGAGAAAAAAAAACAATGCTTAAGGGTGAATCGCATAGGCGGAATTATGGGGGACACTGCCCCCCTCCCCAAACTTGTCTGAACTCTTTTTTTTTTCTATTAACGTTTAAAAATATTGAATTCAAAAGATTTTTTTTTTGTTTGTTTTTATTTATGATTAAGTTTCTGTCCCTAAATTGATGAACTAATGTCTTCAGATCATGTGCCTGGACTATAATATTTATTTTAAATTTCCGAATGTATAAGAACTCCTATAGCTCATTTGAGGAACGGAAGCACTGTAATGTTTCTTTTGTAACAGCCTATACTCATGTGTTAGAAGTCTGCAGGTGTTCAGGCCGCCACTTGGTGATGTATGAATAACATACTGTACAACAATGCAGAAAAAAGCAAAGTGATTCCGGTATAGTGTGTAAACTTAAAGACGAGATTAAATAAAATAATTAGAGTTTACATTTCATATAATATCTTCAGGAAGGTAAGCTTCATATACTTACTTACTGGCTTTTAAGGAACCCGGAGGTTCATTGCCGCCCTCACATAAGCCCGCCATTGGTCCCTATCCTGAGCAAGATTAATCCAGTCTCTACCATCATATCCCACTTCCCTCGAATCCATTTTAATAGTATCTTCTCATCTACGTCTCGGCCTCCCTAAAGGTCTTTTTCCCTCCGGCCCCCCAACTAACACTCTATATGCATTTCTGAATAAGCCCATACGTGCTACATGCTCTGCCCATCTCAAACATCTGGATTTAATGTTCTTAATAACGTCAGGTGAAGAATACAATGCGTGCAGTTCTGTGTTACGTAACTTTCTCCATTCTCCTGTAACTTCATCCCTCTTAGCCCCAAATATTTTCCTAAGCACCTTATCCTCAAACACCCTTAACCTATGTTCCTCTTTCAAAGTGAGAGTCCAAGTTTCACAACCATAAAGAACAACCGGTAATATAATTGTTTTATAAATTCTAACTTTCAGATTTTTTAACAGCAGACTGGATGATAAAAGCTTCTCAACCGAATAATAACAGGCATTTCCCATATTTATTCTGTGTTTAATTTCCTCCCGAGTATCATTTTTATTTGTTATTGTTGCTCCAAGATATTTGAACTTCTCCACCTCTTCAAAAGATAAATTTCCAATTTTTATATTTCCATTTCGTACAATAAGGTAAGCTTCATATAAAAAAAAGTTTCTGTTAGCATTGTTACGTAGTTTTATTGATGTATATTTGTGTTTCTGTACGAGAGAGAAAAAGAGAGAGATTGTTTTAAGTTATGCCCTATTATAATTTGCGGTACACATATGCCTACACTGTCGACCTGGTTGGCGAGTTGGTATAGCGCTGGCCTTCTATGCCCAAGGTTGTGGGTTCGATCCCGGGCCAGGTCGATGGCATTTAAGTGTGCTTAAATGCGACAGGCTCATGTCAGTAGATTTACTGGCATGTAAAAGAACTCCTGCGGGACAAAATTCCGGCACATCCGGCGACGCTGATATAACCTCTGCAGTTGCGAGCGTCGTTAAATAAAACATAACATTTTAACATATGCCTATAGTTCAAGCCCTAAATATCGTGTATATGGATGTAAGACTGTAAGAAACATGCTCCCCGAAAATATCTTTATTAAATTATCATATTCCGATATATTGTACCACGGTCAAGCTATAACGGGAGGAGGAGGTAAATGATGTCCCTCATAACCTTGTTATATGGGGATTCTATAGTTTTGCTTTTCCCCCCAAAGGAAACGGTTCTCTCTCCGCCTATGGGTGAATGTAATGTGAATCGAACGCACTCGTACATGCTCTGTCACGGAAAGGATAAAGGCAAGGATTAATCCTGTTTCCCTCTTATGAATCTAGATGTTCGGCCTGTCACTCAGGCAGTCCGGGTTCGATTCCCAGTTAGGCCTAGGATTCTTTTTAATTGAAAAAAAAAAATAACAGTGATTTTTTTTTTTTTTTTTTTTTTTTTTTTTTTTTTTTTTTTTTTTTTTTTTTTTGGGTAAGCAATATCGCAGTTGAGGTTTATCTCGGCGTTCTACCGTTTTCTCACGTCAGGCATCAACGTCAGTCCGTCCGATCTCCATTTCATTACCATTTCACAACATTCCTCGATTGCTGGCGACACACGGAGGCGGAAGATTTAGGAACATGAGGGGTTACTTGCTCGAAACTGGATACTCAGCGAACCTTGATAAAGTCAGCTGTTGTAGGTTTGAAATGCGCCTAGTAGGGGTCTTCTCAGATCGACGTAGCACTAGAATCCGCCTCCCTCTTTAGATTTATGTATCTATATAATATTCTCTCTTGTAACAATTACTGCTCGCTTACATCAAATACCTGCGGCCAATCGAAAGGTTTTCAATGGACAGGCAATCAACACTTTCGAGAATGTTCAATCAAAATTTAATGCACTCTGTCACAGTCCACATCCAAATACCTATGAATTCATTACGGAAATGAATTAACTCTACACACAATCTACAAAAATGAAAAATATGAATACCTATCCCAAAAAGGCAATGTCAAGAAATAGCAAATTACGCATTAAAAACTTTTATTCTAAGTTGCTTTGGTTTGATAAAATTGGTTTGTATCTAAGTACACCTATAAAATAAGGAAGGTAGGTAAATTGTCTAGCATTATAGAGTTGTTATGTAACAGCGAAGCCATAGATTGGAGTAAGAGAACTATTTTAACCAGATCAGATTTCAAAGGAAATTTGTCATGTTTTAAGTTTGGAAAAAGTTATATCTTGCTCTTGGTATCTCCCCATGCTCCTATTTTTATTCTCAAGAATTATCATTTTACTAATAACACAAGAAGGATCTCTTTGCAAATAATACAAGATACATAGATCGACCTATTACTTCGTATTTTACGAAAACGGTTCCATTCCATAGCGAATAAAAAACTTTCAATCTTCTATTTCAATGGTTTTTCATTATTTTTGAAGTCGCGACCCACTTTTGGGCAAGACTTTTGTTTGTGACCTCTCACTACTGTAGGTTTACTAGTATTTAACCCATTCGAAAAATACAAATCCCTGTAAAATCGAAAACAATGGTAATTTTACTCAAAACCAGTGGATACCACTCAACTTCTACTATACAGGTACCTACAACAGGAGAAATCGGAATATGTAAACCTACTTCCAATAATTCTCTTTGGCTACGTGGATTGGCTTTCTTGCTGATATATTTTTCGAACACTTAACACTTTGAATATTAGTTTAAAAGGCCAAGATGTTAACATAATAACAGCCAGACGAATTTATAAGAAGCCTTATTTCTGGTCGACTTCACTTTACAAAAATAAATTTGATTCAATCCAGTGTATTAAAGATAAAGAAATCATGGAAAATTTAGCTACGTACCGTATGATACGACAAATACTGAGTTTGATTTTGCGGACATGCAATTAAGTTTGCACAACATTAAACAACAGCTTATTGAGTATTTGTCTGAAGAAATTCAACACAATTCACAGTAACAGATGGATATTCAATCCCTTCTCAGAGAGTTACGTTCAATTCGCTGAAATTCCAAACCATATTAAGAATAGACTCATTGTAATATGTACCTACTGATGGAATGTTGAAACTGAAACCTAATTTATTTTTCGTGGAGCTTACACCGGTTTTGGATCAAAAGAATATTAGAATACCTAGAGCTTGCAAAAGAAGCTCTTATATTGTTGGTAATATTTGCAACCTCACACGAGTATTATTGAAAATAAGTTTCTTGCCTATGATTACCATCAAAACAAAAACGAGAAATCTCCTTGAATTTTAAATGAGTGTGTGCGTACCGAATACAGATTCCAGATTTGAGAAGTTTTTTCTCGAAACAGGCACATTTACGGCATTATTTTTTACTTTATAACTATTTAAACTTTTTTATATTCAATGTTATTTCTGTTTATGTTTTTAAATACAACATAAATTTTATGTTAATGTGGCGGTTCTTTTTTTTTTTTTTGTTTTAATTTATAAATCATCTCACGATTCCTCTCAGCTCTTTACACGACCCACAAGAGGATCGCGGCACACACTTTGGGAACCACTGATCTATTTGGTGTTCCTGGCTGTAGCTCTATTATAGGAGTTCTTAACGTGTGCGTGCTTTCCCAAGGGAGGTCTGATGCGGTTATTTTATAGTAGGGGTGAGGTGTCTTGTAGAACAATTTTTGTAATTGTTAATAAATTATTAAAGTCTATAAATTTAAACATTACAAAACTTATAATCACAAATTACTAAATTTAACTCAATCGTCATTACGAGTATAAATTCACAATTATACTAAAACTATAGGCAATTATTTTGATATTCCAATTAATTATTTATTAGTAGTAGAGTATAACTTAACGACGGTTTTCACTGCAGAGTCGATTCAGCGTCCGAAATACAGGTGCGAGGTTGATGATAAAATTATTTATATCGCGGGTTTCCAGCCCAACCCATAACCCCCAACCTGCAGAACGAGGGAACTTACATTTGGGATTACCTCGAATCCTTCTCGACTTGATTTATATGCTACAACTTGAGGCATATTTTGGAATTTAGTAAGTTCGCATTCAAATTATACAATCAAATCTACGCTTCCTTGTACGCAGCAAGAATAATTTGACAGCAAAGTGCTAGGAACAGGAACCATTAAAACCTGAGAAGGCAAGCGGTTTGCATGATATTCAAATAATGAATTCCATATACCCTTGCAGGCGAACACATGTCTGGAGCAGGATCGTGCCGCATCCTGGATCTCGATCCATTGATCACTAGCACGTGCGCAGTCACGACTGCAACTAAATGTAACGAAGAAAATCTCAATTTCACGAATTCGGTTTTACTTTCATCGCCAAGTACGGAAGTTTATGTTTAAGCTGTTATATGCTCTACTACAATTTATTTGCATCATTAACTGAGGGATAACGTTACCAAGACTTCTTTCAAAGAATGAAGTTATGAGATTTATTGCCTCTCAGGACTTCACTGGATTTGGCGACAGTTCTGGGACGTTAACAGGCATGAAGTCGCGTCTTGTTTCCGTAATAGCTACAGTATACAACCAAGTTTAATACGAATCTTTCAATGTGGAAATTGAATTTTGTATGTCATTCTCAGAAATTAGTGGTTGCCATGCTTTAAACTGGACCTGAGCTTTGCCGTCTCAAATCCTGCTGAGAATAAAATAAAACAACAGCAAGATTTGCTTTGTAAGAAAAATAAAGTTAGGAGTCCCATGTTGTTGCTATACAGGGTGATTCAGTGACTATGTTACAAACTCTTAGGAATGATGAAGGATACAATTATGAACAACTTTCATATGGGAACCTATGTCCGGAAACTTTCTGTCTGGTAGTTACAAGCCTAGCCAGTGTAACTAGCTAGAATCGAACTCAAGGCCATCCTTTTGAAGTTTTGTTGCAGACAACACGTTCCTGCAAATGTTGGTGATTTCTCATAAACATGATATAAGTCAGCTGGCATCGTAAATTATATTTTGACTGATTAAATCTTGCAATTTTCCTCGCAACTTGCTGTTATGTATTTCATTTATGGAAGAGCAAAAGGCAATGGAAGGAAAGATGCAAGGTTTAATCAGTCAAAATATCATTTACGATGCCAACTAGATTATACCATATTTATGACAAATCACCAACGTTTGCAGGAACAGGTTGTCTGCAATAAAATTTCAAAAGAATGACCTTGAGTTCGATTCTAGCTGGTTGCATTGACTAACATATCTAGGCTTGTAACTACCAAACGGAATGTTTCCGGACATAGGTTCCTATATAAAAGTTGTTCATAATTGTCTCTATCATCCCCAAGAGTTTGTAACATAGTCACTAAATCACCCTGCATATGAAACCTCAGAGCACAAATGGCCCAACCCACAAAATTATATTTTCACTTTACCTCTTTATAACAATGCGCGAAATGTGATACACAAATGAAACTTGTGCTGAAATCTCATGGAAAAATTGGGAATGATGAATACGCCGATTTACACTTTGAAGAGAACAATATGAGCAATAAACTCAATATGCAAATTTTGTGGGTTTGAGCGCCTCAATATAGGGGAGAGTTGCCGAAATTGGACCGTAGCCTAAATTGGACCGCAGTTGTATTTCCATATATAGAAGTATTTCAAACACTTCAGTTGGCACCACTACTTGCTAACGCTGCCTAAGATACTAATCTTGAAGTTCAGTGAGCTGCAGCCATCTTAGCGAATAGGATTGCCGTTAATGTGTTTTGGTGTTTTCTCTTACAATTTTTACGCTACGGATCTTAAGCTTCTGTATACAGTAGGTGTAAGTAAGAACAATTTCTATACTATACATTCCAAGGATTTTTCATTAGCTACTATTTGCGTGTTTCAAAACTACTTTTTAATTTCATGTGTTTGTTTAGTGTCATCTGTCTGCATATGTGGGCAAGTTGCCTAGGTTGGACTTCTGCACGTTGCCTGGATTGGACTGGTACAATTTAGGAAACTGTTAGTATTTCTTTTTCAACATGTATATAAAGCATTATATTATGGTCAACGTTAAGAAAAAGTAATATATTGAGGGATTCTGTGTCTTTATGTTTACAAGATTTAAAAAGGGGAACCTACTGGAAATGAAATCATATTTTGAAGATGGCGGTAGCAGCATAAAGGAATGGTGACTATGGACTCAACGAGTGTGCTCGCGTGTATGGAGTGCCATAGGTTACAGCAAAGATGCATGCTGATTATAAAACCGCTTTCCAATGAAGTCCTTCGGAAGGCAAGCAACCTTCAATTGAGATATGGAAAAAATTATTGTCGACCACATTCTCTTGTTTGAAGAAAGGTTTTAAGGGTTGACAATCAAAGATGTGCATAAGCTTGCTTTTGGTGTCGCAGAAAAATATGTTGCTCCCTACACTTTTAATAAGGAGAAAAAAATGGCCGGAAAGAAGATTTTTGCACTTTTTTTTTATTTTTCTATGAGTTTTCCTGTAATTTTGAAATAGGCTATATAACCGAGACAAGCAACTAATATAAAACTAATTCAGTGCAAAGAGAAATATTCTGAGTGTAACAATCAGCTTGAATGCAATAGTGTTTCTGTAATTAATTTATATTTTTTTTCTTTAATTTTTCATCAAAGTTCAGACAATTGTGTAACTTCTTTCATCAAATGTTAATATCCGATATACTTTAACGTAAAATTTGGTGAATTAAATATATTTATAATAAATACATTCTTCTACTTATTTGTTTACTATTACTAATGTATTTTTGCGAGGTCCAAATTGGGACACTATGAGTCCAAATTAGGCAACTGGTTTCCCAATTTGGACCATTTCCACGATTTTGGTTTTACCTTGTTATATTTTTTAGGAATTCTGTAATTTAAAATATAACATTATAGGGTGAAAGTACATAGAATGTAGAATGTACTAGAACATATTTTGATTTAATTTAATCATTATTAAAGACATGGGATTAAAAAACAAAAATATGGTCCAATATAGGCAACCTTCCCCTACCTACCGTTTGGAGTAGTTGGAAATTATACAGAATGTTACAGAAATTCGTACTAACACAAAGTTCTGTTTTTAAATGGGACATCATATATTTCATTCCATAAATTTGTTACATTCTTCACTCTGACATAAGCATGAAGTACCATAGTTTTGTATTTAGGTCATCCATTAAACAAAGGAAATTTTAAGACCATGTGTATATTAAGAGATGAGTTTTTAGGCTTTCAAGGTGTCTCTAATTATAATTAAGCTTTTGGGTAATCCACCGTGTCCTGGAACTTGACATTTCGAAACTACATACAGGTTCCATCATCAGAGTAAGACAGAGGATGATGGAAACTGTATGTAGTTTCGAAACGTTGGAAATGTCAAGTTCCAGGACACAGAGGATTACCCAAAAACCTAATTTTAACAGTGTACATTTTTAGCTATTTTATGGAACATTTTCATAACTTTATAGACTCGGCGTATGAAAAGATAGTATACAGGAACAAAATGAGTTATTACCTCATTAGTAAGCTTCTAAAACTGATACAATTTCAGGGCTACTTAATTAACTTTGTCCCTTTCGCATGAAAAGTAGAGAGAGCGGAAGAATGGAACTGAAGTGCAAAGGGATAATGTAAATTGTAAACCACCTCTTTAATTCATTTCTTTTCCCTTTGTTTTCCTTCAAAGTTACATTTTAACTTGAGCAATACTTTTTAACGTAAAGTCAAGTAGTGGTGTCTGTGCAAATTTGAGTTTCATTTGCTACTTCACAAAAAAAATGACCCGACTATTTCTCAAAGTATATATGACTAATAATAATTAAACAACGTCACAACCGCTTAGCTTCACTTCTTCTGTAACATTCACGTTCCATATTTCATATTCTAAGTTCCAACACTGGAGAAAAAAAAAACAAAACTACGAAGTTATATCATAAGATCTTATCATCCCAAATGAAGTTGCTATTTATAATTCATTTCTGGTGTCAAAATTAATACTATTCCATATGTCTCGCAGACAACAAAATTACGTAGCGATATATCAAGTGTGGTATAAAAACAACTCTGTCCAAACCTGTTTGTATCCGTAAGTAACACATCTTGTCACAGTGATTTGACGAACTTTCTTCATATTTATTTCTTCCATAAAAGGTGCACTCGTTCGGTGTTTTATTACCTGATCCATCCTTGAGTCAACATCGCCATGTGACCTTTATCCGGGAAGAAAGAAGGCGCAAAAAATGAAACATGTTCATTCACCTGACTCCCGAGAGAAATGGCGAATTCTGCTGTATTCTATTGAAGACGGTACCAAACCCTATTCCATCATCTCAGGACTATGTTTCTGCCATTAAAACAGTGTTATTGTAGTCGTTCTAATAATAAAATTATGTCATCGAGTTCTTGTATTTTCACAATATTTTCTTTTCTTCTCGAGACAGTCCTGTACATTAGCTTAGGCCTATTTATTTTGAGTTCATAACCAATTCTTATGAAATTTCAGGATATTCTCAGTCCAATATCTCATCTTCTCTTGGCAGTATTCTCTTGCAACACCCGTTGGGGACTCCTAGTTGGCGAGTCCCGCTAATACAGGAGGACAGTTAAATTTGGTAAGCCTTATAGAGGCTGAGTCATCTTCTAATGTGTAACAGACTGGAAGTGGGAAATAACAACATGCAAATATACTGCAGGATAAATCTGTAAATAATTCCAATGCTAACGTAGGAGACATCCGGCCCATACCATCTTTCCACGACTGTTCCAAAGGTTAACGGAAGGAGGGCACGTGGTGCGAAATTACAATTCCATTTCCACACAACAGTCATTTCCGGACCAAGGTTCCTTATCTCAAATTGATACATGTGCCCTTCTCCATCATCCCTTGAATTTTGTAACACCAGCCCGGAAACATCCTGTATATGATAGGCCCTATATCTTGAATACACAACTTTTTAACACTTCATCACTTCGGAATATCATGTTTATATTCCTTCATGTGTTAAATACTAGATTATGGTACCTTGTTGACTAGTTTCAGCTTATGGACTATCCTCAGAACTGGGTGATCTTCTCGCCTTCTGATTGCGTTTCCTGGGGGGGGGGTACGTTTGTGTAGTGTAATGTGAGTCAATACGAAATATACAGACACACAAAAACACACCCGCAATAAATCTTCAACACACAACTCAATTTCAGAATACACACACTTTTTGACTTCACATTACACTACACAAACACACCTCCACAGGAAGCGCAATCAGAAGGCGCGAAGACGTAACGTAACCTAGTATTTAACATGTAAAAGCAATATAAACTTTATATTCCGATATATATATATATATATATATATATATATATATATATATATATCGGAATATAAAGTTGTATAAAGAACGCATGTTTTTCACCATCCCTACACTCCCTCAATCACCAGATTAATTTATCAATATAGCTTTTTCTATTGTGTTTTATTATAGTATTACATTCTATTAGTATAAATAAACAAACAAACAAACAAAATAAACTAATTCCAGAGACGCTACATATTCCTCCACTTGATGAAGTATCGTTAAATAAGATACTACTACATAAAATATATTAGAATTTGAAGACAAACAAAGATACGAAAACGTTAGAATATAACATGTGGAAACCACAATGCTGCAGCCGGAAAAAGATCTTCGAAAAGATTGCTGAATGAGTCTAAATCAGACCTACTAAGTGACGATGATAATGATGATGCCCACAAATTTTAAGTCCTCGGTCTGGATCCAGAGGAAAGAACACAGAATCCATAGAATATGGCTCTGAATTGTATTCCGCAGTCCAGCATCGAAAGCCGATGTACAAATCTCTCGGCGAACAATGACTCGTGTTAAGTTCGAAAACATCAATGTAATATTGTGGTGCCCCTCGTTAATTGAAGTTACTGGAAGCGACGTGGCATACATTCAGCTGGGCAAATTGCCCCTAACCCACACTTTCTCTGTCAAACCGTGAACGCTAGGTAGGCCGTTTCCTGAACGGGCCGGGCCACAGGGGAACACTTCGGATCTTCCGTAACATCATAGAGAGCGGTATGTAGCCTAAATAACAAAAAGATATTCTACGACAATTGAAAGTTTATTTTTTGTGTGCCACTTTCATATAACATACAGACAAGTTAGTTTAGTTAGTAGAGAAATGTAAGAACGAAATGTCAGGACTCAAGCTGTGGTAAAGGAAAATATTTTCTCTTCATCATGATTTCCTGAACGGATATGAGTCACACAGATTTCAACGAAAACCTATAAAGTAATCATTTCTTTCTTCCCCCCCCCACAACGGCAGGACCCTTAATTTTGCAGTTATTCGCCCCCAACTCTACGAGCGTGGCTCATAAAGAAGAGTAGACAGACCACTTAGTTTTCGTCGTAGAGCGTATTCCGAATCTCACCGGTCCGGTGGCATCAATGACGTCACGTTGCAGCGAAATAAGGAACAAAAGTGCTGGAAAGATCGATGGCTGTCATGGCGACTGTACAAGTTGTTGTCTGTGCTACGCTAGCAAAATTTTGCGAAATTTTCGTACTCCCATCTCGTTCAAAGAAAAGATATCATAAACAATTTATTTCTTGAACCGGTAGTAATAACTGGTCCGTTGACATGTTCGCTCATAAGCCATTAACATATTGTTTTTACGTTGTGCTCATTACAAACAATACAGCAGAACTAAAGCAGTACACACAGCCATGACACAACAGTGCACGATATTATTCGTCTGCTAATTCCCGCCATATACAAGAACCAATCAGATGGCGGCTGATGGAGACTGCCACCACCTCTGCAAGTTGATGGCACCGGTGCGATACCGATGGAGCATCAATGACGTCATCGGTGGAATTCGGAACACCGTGATGCCATCGGATTGCTCACCGGTGAGATTCGGAATACGCTCAGAACCTATCATGAATGCACCGTAGGCGGTGGTCCTCTATCCACATTACTAGAGTCCGGATACATATGCACTAAAAGTTAATATTGTTAGTCGGTATAGACAACACACACGCCGTGCCTCCTTTTAGATTTCATTCTTATCATTAAATATTTCCCTCTTACACCATTATCGGTCTTTAATCCTCCTAATAGCAACTTAAAAACTAGCGTGCGGTTTACAAAATACATTGTCTAGTCCTTGAGACTAAGTTCTCTGTTATTACATTTTGTAGCCTTGTGAACTAGGGTCAAAACCCTCATACCCGACACCACATCCACACAACTACACTCAATGTCATTCTTAACTTTCAGTGTATATAAATCCTGACTCTACACATTGCATTCGTAATGAACGATAGTGATGTCTGATGATAGAGAATTGTTGAGATATGTCTAAGTTATCAGTGATGGAAACTCTGAAATAATATTACATAATAATCAACGGATAGATAGCAATTGGGTCTCCAACATTCAAATTATGTAGGTAATGAATAGACCACGGAAATTTATGCACTAAAAAATCTAAAAATATGCACGCAACAATGAAGTAAAAACTGTTAAAATATGGGCTAAAAACTGAAATATATTTAGTAAAAATACATTTTAGAGGTTTAATCTATACTAATAATAAATCTGTAGCCAAAATTTTTCTGGTAATTTTCGATTTTCCAAAAATAATTGGTCTTAACATATATAATTAACCACCCTGAAACCGAAAATCGCATTTTTGAAATTTTTGTTTGTATGTCTGTCTGTATGTTTGTTACCTTTTCACGCGATAATGGCTGAACCGATTTATATGAAAATTGGAATATAAATTAAGTTCGTTGTAACTTAGATTTTAGGCTATATGGCATTCAAAATACTTTATTTAAAAGGGGGGTTATAAGGGGGCCTGAATTAAATAAATCTAAATATCTCGCTTATTATTGATTTTTGTGAAAAATGTTACATAACAAAAGTTTCTTTAAAAATGATTTCCGATAAGTTTTATTCTTTACAAAATTTTGATAGGACTGATATTTAATAAGATAAATAAGATTTAAAATTAAAATAACGCCATCTAAGACGGTGCAATGAATTAAGAACAACATGACTTCGTCTATAAGAGGCCTTGGACAACAACAATCGAAACAGGGGCCTTGGACATGAACAATCGAAACAGGGGCCTTGGACATAAACAATCGAAAGCTATTAAACGTAGCCTACAGAGAATGTTTCTCTGTTTGTATGAAGTCATATCAGAAGCTAAATTAACCGATTTGTATAATTAATTATTATTTCACCATTCGAAAGTGTAGTTTCTCTAGATGGACATGATGCTATAATGTTATTATAGTAACGTCTGAGTAAATCGAGGACAGATAAGATTAAAATAGCTTCTTATGCACAGAAAATTTGATAGACTATTTTGTACATTCGTTTTCTGTATTTCTTAAAATAATATTTATGTACACTCATTTTAATATCTGAGAATTAACGAACAACGAGAGTGTATTGATTTATTATGCAGTAATAATACGTTAGCTTAGCAATCCATTATTTTATAATTCAAATTTTAACTATGCTCAATTGAATCGTGTTAAAATACATAAAATATATATGCAATAAATGCAATGCAAAAAAATTGGGTAATGAGCGAAGCAGATTATCTTGCGCTGTTGTAAAAGTTGTTCCCTGGATCAAACGTCCTATTTTAATTATGTAATTACTTTATATTTATTTCTAACAGGTGCAGCGGAGCGCACGGGTACGGCTAGTAATACAATATAAATGAAAATAATTTAAAATAATGTGTTAAGAAGTCATATTGCACAGAAGATGATTTTCCTATCAGTAGAAAAACATTTGACTTCAAAAACCCATTTCTTCAATAAGTCTTTAACGTAACATTTTCCTCTCAGCATGTCGGCGGTTAAACTTGTAAGCATACCGATCATGTACTGGTGCTTCGCTTGATTGTGCAGTAAAATTGGTTGAAATGAAAATTTACAATCGACGAGACTTCACTGTCGCGGGTGTTTAAATACATTGTTTTGTTTCTATGAAATCAGAGCGCACTAGCAGCATTGTCTTCGCAGCACTTCCATGACCTCAACAAAGCGTGTCTTCATTGTTGCAGTCGTCTAAATACATCCATTTTTGGTTCTACGAAATCAGATTAAAAGTTGGTAAAAGTCTGAATGATATCTAGGCCACGCATATTTTCGCCCTGGCTCCTGAAATATTACACTTACACAGCTAGTACAGTATGTATACGAGTACGAGCAGCTACCCTGATGTTAAAGTGGTAAACCACCCAACTTATACACTAGGGACAAGTATCCATTGTCGTCACAGCAATTTCATGTCCTTAACAGTAATCAACTAATTATTATTGGTTTTATGTCTCTCATAATTTTTATATTTCTTGGAAATTATTTATTCATATTTTTATCAGAAATAAATTTTGAAATTAGATAATAAACCGGGCAAAACAAGGAAATGTGTTATTATATGCATTTAAATATCCAGAAAAAAAATATATGCATTTAAAAGGGAAAACCCTCGAAACACTGTATGCAGTTACGAAAAATAAAGTTGCCTTTATTCGAACGTAAAACCCACGATCGGCAAAGATCCACTCTTACTTTTCCAATATGCCAAATCAATAAAAACATGTAATTGCATGAAGTTCCGCGGTATAGTACCGTAATGAGAATTTCTGACAAAGTTGGTGTATGGCATTAAAGAGGAAGTTATAATTAGAGTTAGGATTCTTAGGTAAATAAATATGTATTTTAAATTTTATTTCACACAAAAACACATATTTTCAATTTTATGTAAATACACATTTTCAAACATTCACATAAAACACATAAAAATTAAGTTTTTATCAAATAATTTTTGGGAAAAGCCCCATTTCAGATTAATCATCACCAGAATGTTCAGTGCAGTTGCTTAAACGTGACAGTTGGCAACTGTTTCTCGGAATTACCTATCTATTGATCTGTGGAACTGCAG
Organism: Periplaneta americana; assembly: GCF_040183065.1. NCBI lineage: Eukaryota > Metazoa > Arthropoda > Insecta > Blattodea > Blattidae > Periplaneta > Periplaneta americana. The sequence goes on along the minus strand of NC_091123.1, from coordinate 33,422,551 downwards.
TCTGCTCTTTCACCACAAGCGATCAAAACTGTCACCACTAAAAATACTGTACTGTAACTAACACACATAAACACTGATGTGTCATTTAGGAGTGCCTTGCAAGTTATCATAACGCTGATTCAGAAAGCAATTATAAAATATGATAAACATCAGTTGCCTCTGTTTTCGTTTCCAATCATAAACATGTCTCTAGGGAGTGGATGTTGTTTCTCAATGGCCGGGGCGCTCTTTTTCCCAGTACAAGGCAGTGTTCCGGATAATCGTATGTCATTTGCGATGGATAACTTCTAAATCAATCTCATTGCGTACTGTAATTCCTCAGCAGTTGGCGAGACAGTATAATTTATACTGCATATTGTTTATATTCACATAAAATAATTGAAACATAATTAAATGTTTTTCCTTTTTTGTCACATATTTTCCATAATTTTAGCACATAAAAAATAAATATTTTCTCGGTTTTTAGCACCTAAAAATCCGAGCCTAGTTATAATGTTTCGCTCCGAAGAGCAACAGTTTCCTGTCCCTGATGCTGCTGATAATGATGATGATCTCTCTTTGTGTTCTTGTTTTCCAACACTCTTAACCTCTGCTCAGCGCTAAGACAGAGATACCAACTTCAACAACCACGCTGGCTTGTAAACACGCAGTGTTAGTATTAAGAAGTGTGTCTTTGGTGCTGAAGAGACCGCTGCGGTTAGAAAGGCAATCAGACGCGGAAAATAATGACTCTTGCGGTAATGGCGATGTGAAACGTTCGAGATGAAGCCCAGATAAAATTGACAGAAAGTCTGCTTGTGTACGTATCTTTTACACAGTGAACCGTTAGCGAAATTTAAGGAAAATTAGAATTCTTTTTGTGTGTTGTCATGATCGTGACAGCTTTAAAAGCTATTGTCGTCCGCAGTGAAAACATTAACAAGCGGGAAGCAGTTTTATTTTAATGTTTTGGCAGTCAACAACCATCGTATATTGTTACAGCGGTAAAAAGTAAATTTATGTAACTCGACACTCGTATTGTGTTCCCACGAAACAAACACACCCGCGGAATGCAGTAGACTTGTTGTACCTGCGATCGTGTTCTATTTTATTTATAAGCTCCGGATCATTAACAACACTGGGGTAGAATTTCTCTTCGTATTTCGAAATCACACTGCAATTACAGTTCTAGCTGATATTTGAAAAACCGACATTACGCTAAAGAAATAACGGACTTGTCAGTTACATGAATTTCTTGTTATCTGAATTGATATTCAACAGCTAAATTTAAAACAGAGACTCCCGTCTGTCGACGAAATCAACTTTCTCGCATTATACACGAAATTTCTTTCACAATCATGTAAGTCCAAAATTGTTTCGTTTTCTTGTACCAGTACCTCATTAGCATAATTGATATTTGAATACCACTGTATTAGCTTCTCGCTTTTGAAAAGAACCACGACTGCTACTACAAAAAAGAAAAGGGATTCCAATACTACTTATTAAATTATATTACATTTTCCAACTGAAAACAAACCTATGAAAACGTGTAATAATTTTACTATGATCAGAGTAGGCATGCAATCGTGGGACATTTATAACATAGAGAGAGGGGGGGGGATCACTTTAAATTGTAAAACTGCAACTTTGAAACAGATAGGGGTATTAGTCTTTCAAGCCAAAAAACGGGACAATGAAACAGAGTGAAATTTTTCGTGACAAAAAAACAGCGATAACACATGACTGTCGAATATTATTACACAATTTCTCTGAAACTCTATGCTATGTCATCGTCGTTATCACCATTATCATCATCATAATCATCGGTTCATCACTTCTACAGAACAATATTCCTGTGAAATTTTGATTGAACACTAAATACTGTGTATACTATCACTTCAATACTGCAAAACTCGCAATTACAAATCGAACGAGTGGTCGCTCAGGTCTGCAGCTGCTTTCGATGCCAAGATATTACTGAGAGAGGCTGCGCAGCACGGCTAATTTTATAAGCAATTTCGGCGTCCTCATGTCCGTAGCGAAGGAATGTGGAGTCACTGGACGAGGTTACACAAGTTTCATTTTTCCATGGCCTAACTACTGATACCATTAGCATTCGTGTGTGGTCCGTAGATTTGTTACAATACTTAAGCATTAGAGAATGTCATTTTTTATTTCACCATGATGCCTATCAAATACTATCAAATTATCTCTCTTCACGAGTAAAACATGACTCGGAGAAAACATTCGCTCTTATCACAAGTAAAAATTATTCGGAGGAACCTGCTATTTTTTTATTTGGTTATTTAACGACGCTATATTAACTCCTGGGTTATTTAGCGTCGATAGAATTAGTGATAGAGAGACGGTATTTGGCGAGATGAGACCGAGTATTCGCCATAGATTACCTGACATTCGCTTTACCGTTGGAGAAAATCTTGGAAAAACCCTATCAGGTAATCAGCCCAAACGGAAATCGAACTCTCGCACGAGCGCAACTCCAATCGGCAGGCAAACGCGCTAAACTACGCATTTCGCTTCGATCACTATTAACACATCACTCGGAGGAAACTTATTATATTCGCTCTTTTCATAAGTAAAAATTACGCGGAGGAAAACTATCAAAGTTGCTCTATTCGCCACAAAACGAAGTACTGTTCTCCAAGCAGGAGATCAACCATGAAAGGAATGTGCTTACTATTGCCTCATCTATTGGAACGAAGTAGATAAATAATATTACCGTTATAACGCCAGTTTAAAAACCATGCGCTCTCCTGCATATGTTATTTCCTGTATGAAGAGATTAAAAGACCAGGAGATTAACCGTGATCTAATTTTGTAACTAGGGTAGTATCAATATGTCTGTATCAATGTTATGGTTTGTGCTGTGACAGCTAGCCAGTAGAGATACGAGTACCCACGTGTGTGACCTTATGACATCTTATGACATCAACATTCATTCACAGCATTACCCCCCTTCGTCTCATCTGGCGGAGACTTTCTCGTGGTTGGAGCACAGTACTGGTAAGAAGCACACCAAAATGTTCGCTCTTTTCACAATTAAACCTACTCAGAGAAAACCTACTATTAAATACTTTTTCTCATCACAAATCTAATATAATCCAATTCTTAATCTTTTGCGGCCGTAATGTATGTTATCGGCGTTCAATTGCTCACAATGACTCTTCGGATAGGCCGGCGTACTCTTACGTAATTGTAGATCCAGCGACGGGGAAGAGAGACTCAACAATAATTGCTATGTTTATTTCTAAACGGTCCGAATTCACACCTGTATTCGTACAAGGTGCTGAGAGCCACGCTAGAGGGTCTTCAAATGTGCAATTACTGACCGGCATCTTCTTACGGCTCGCACACCCGCGGGCTTGTAGCGTATGCTTCATTATCACCTCATACTAGACCGCTTCAAGAAGACACGATCGCCAAGAATACAGACTTGTATTTCCTTAAGTTCTGTTTCCTTATTTTCGTTTCACCTAAATAAAATAATTCGTCGGTCGCCGCATACACATCGACCAAGGCACGTGGATTCGACGTTGTGGATTCAAATCCATCCCATCGAAAAGACAGCAAGAGAGCAATTGCACTGTGCAGAAAACATTCAGCATTTTGGAACTATGTAACGGTTCCATATGAGAAAGTGAAGGAAAACTGAAACTTAGGATCGATTTCTAAAACGAGGTCTAGACCACGACCATGGCTTTAAACCGCGTTTGGATTTATAAAACGAGGTCTTTTTCATTTTTCTGAGCCATGGCTCGAAACCATGTTCTGAAACAGTTACCACGGCTGGGGTAGGTTTAAAACCACGGCTTCATGTATACAAGATGGAGGAAGTAGATCAGCTGGATGATTATCACAGGAAAATTTGTGTCTACGGGTATTAAATCCCGGATTAGAGTGATGACAGACAGGCATTATCCTTTGTAACTATATACGACGATAATTTCAGACGGATATTTCGATTTTAGAAGGAACCAACGCAAAATTTAACGCTAAATAATAATCTGCAACGAAATGCAAGAGGTGGAAGGTTGACACCTTCTTGTTGCTTTGAGGGAAGTAAGATATATATTAATTATACCTTCATGTCTATAAGACGATATATCTTAATTCTTAGTATTTACATTAGTTTTGGACATTTTATTTAATAGTCGAAAATGACGTGGGCCTACAAGAATATGAATCAAACGTGATTTTGTCTTCTTATTTCAATTTTATGCTACTGACGCTTTCCACGTATTACTAGCCTATTATATGTGAAAATAGAACAGTACTACATTTTACTTTCAATTAAAATTTTAATCCAGTTAATATTTAGGTTATTAATTCCTTAGAACCGAGTTTTCAGCTAGTTAATGTTGGTACTATTTATGAACAAATGATAAACTACAACATAAATGCTCAACTTGTGCTAATTATTTAATAAATTATCATCCTGGTATCTAAAAATCCGTTCCCTATTAAATACTAAGGCCCTAATTAATTATAGCATTTTAAACGCACATAATTATATTCTGTAAAATAGTAAATGTAGCAATACCTTAGATGAGAACAAAAGAATGTGACTTACTGCAATTAAATAAAAATATTAATCTCGATGTTCATTTCTTTCTAATATCGACTGTTTACAAGAATAAAAATCGATTCTTAGCTGCGTTGCCATATATAAAACACACGAACCTCGGTTTCTTCTCAAGCCACTTCTTGATTTCGTTTTAGAAATCGCATAAGGATTCAGACCTCGAACGCGGTTTAAAAGCCGAGGTTTGGAACCACGATTTCGTCCGTGTTTTAGAACTCGACCCTTAGTGTTAGATCTGTCACCAAGGAGTGTCTAGGACTGGACTAGTAACGAAGTTGGAAGGGAGAATAATACATAAACCCGCGAGCTATCTCAACTCTTTGCAAGAGAGCTCGAGACTCGCAGAAATATAATTCGAACTTCAATTCTGTTACCAATTTGTCTCACTTCAAGGTACTAAATCCCAATGAAAGGACTTACATAATGTTGAGGGGAAAGAATGGACAAGAGGACGTAATCAACTACAGTGTGGCTCAACAATAATTGACAATCGTGTAGAGGTGATCAAAGAATGCATTCTGAAGTCGGAATATTTACATTTTTGGTAGCTCAAAACAGTTCCTGGAAATATCTCCAGATAAACGCAAAGTCACCTGAAACTGTAGGTCTGCAGTGAAAGAATTAGTTCAATAGATTAGGGTATCATAACAGACATATGGTTGTTGCATAAACTTTCGCACAATGTCGGAGAAAAAGATAAACTCTTTGCAGTCAGATTTCGCCTGAGCATACAGTTTGGGAGTTGGAACCTACTCAGAAAATCTAAGAAGGAAGTAATGCTTAATAGAGTCATCAATTGGATTACCATGACGGACCAAGGTTTAATCGGTCTGGTCTTTTTTGACAAAACTATTAGGTCCGAGCTTCATTTTCGAATTCTTTAAAAATGACTACATGACGCAATTTCTGGCAACTGGCCTACATCGGACCATACAATGGTTCACGTAATACGGCCCACGCCGCACAAGGCAGACTTTGTGCTGAATTTGAAGGATACCCTCAAATTATGGAAAACCTCTATGAGGTTTCTTTCTTGTCTTAGTCACATGCTCTAGTAAAACATGTAACGCTCCCTACTGCTGCCTCTACAGTGTATTGTGCGAACCATCAAGTGCCTGCTATTTAACTTCTAAATAATAGTGTAGTCACTTCTAACGTGACGGAAGAGATTTAAAAAAAATCAGGGCACTCCAATAGAGCACTCAGAGAGATACAACGAAACTTAATTATGAATACATTAACCTGCATTTCACTTTGGGGCAAAATTTTGAGACAGGCTATTATTATACTGTACACTGATTTTACATTTCTTGATATCCTCTATCACGTCTCATGCTTCTTCAGTAGTCTAAACTTATGTTCATCCTGTATTACACGAATTTTTTTCATCCTTTTAAAATTATATTAAATATATAGAATATCTCTCCTTTAGTACTAATGAATCATTTACGTCTCGTGCCTCTTGGATACCCTGTATACTAATTGCAATGAAATCCGGACGTTATTTCTTTAAAATGAAATGAGTGTTTATGTGCCCCTATATACACGATTTTTTCATTCTCTCACAAATTTATTAAATGGATGGAGCATCTCTCCCTTACTACTGATTAATCATCTGGCTTTTCCCCACTTAGAGGTATATTTTGAAGACAAAAAATCATAAATAATGCATACAAAATTCACTAGATTGTGTCATATAATATATTATGATAATTGGGGTACGGGCCTATTTGCATGTACTCAAAACTTTATAAAACAGCAATTTATCTACATATCTCATATGTAATTACTCGTATAATACTTGCAACTAAATGAATAATTAATTATAGCTGTAATGAAAATAGGATAGTCATGAATGATAACGCGTGACTTCACGGACTAATTTGCTTGGCATCAATAAATTTTCTTTTCATCGCATAATACCAGATGAGAGTATCCTCCCATTCTACTTTCTCAGTCTAGTGATTAGGCATTATGTACGGTTGCGGCCTTGTTCGTGACTCCACCGTGTCCTTGGTCTTCCTTCATTTTCTCCCCTACGCTCTTAAGAGAACATTTATTATTCGAGATTGGAATTCTGAACGGTGTTTGAAGTTCTTTGGAGTACTTGGTATAGTTCGAGAGGCGAGACCTGGCATGTGAGTTGCGCGAGAAGAGGAAGGTTAGGCGATCGGAAAAAGAGTTTAGCCTGTGAGGAGTAACGTTCGTTAATATTACACGAATCTACAAAGACGGAAGTTCAGCTCAGAATAAAATTTATCTTCCCCTTCCATATCCACTGGTGATATAGACAAGACGCATGTTGTATGTAACAAAAAACTGTAATATCATATTGGTGGAAAGTTCATAGTTATTTTTTTCCAGAAAAACAAATCCCCAAAAATGTTTAACACCCTCTTATTCGGCAACTATTGCGAGTAGGATCATGATTTTGTCCACATCGACAGGAAATCTAATAAAGAGTATTTTATCCCCCGGGCGTATTTCAATAGCGTGGACGGTTACAATAATTTGACGCCAATGTAAAAGGCGAGCAGATTGCAACGTGGAGCCAGAGAAGTAGCTCACTTCTAGTGAGACAGACCGAGTTCGTTGACCTCTTGCATCTGTATTACGAGAACAGTATGTTAGCGGCGATGTTGCCGGACTGCTCAAACTTCAAATTTAATTTTCTAATTAACCGTGCATTTAATCACAAAACATAATACAGACTGTCCATTCATTTAAGTGCACTCAATCGCCCCTTTCAATCCGGAAGGTTATTTAACTTACACCCTGTATATGTATTCTTAAAGAGAAATAATCTAGCAATTTATTTCGTTTTAAAATTATGATACGTTTTGAGGTTATGACTTCCATCAGTGTGTCACAATTATGAAATACTTTCCAATATACTTACGGTCTTACTAATAAAAATCTATATACACAGACGTTTAACTGTCTTATACAATGAGTAGCTCGTTTATACGTCGTGTGTAAATTACTTACTAATAATCACTACATACGTCGTGTATAACAGTATAACTGTTACACAGCTACGTCATAGTTCCGTCATTACTTCGTTACGAAAGATAATAGAATATCTGAGGTTCTCTATTGCATCCGGTAGAGCGCTTTAGTGTGGTGTGTTAAGTATCGATAGTACAACTGGCTCTGATCGATTACCACACTATATTTTGGTCAAAGAGTACAAGCTACAGCAATATTATTCTAATTTTCTGTGCTCTTTGGTTTGTTCTTCTGTGGTTACAAGGCAACCATCATCATAAAATGGCAGTCGATATGGACAGCTGTTAGAGGGGCGGCCATTTTTTCTCTGTATACAATGCTTAAACAAGGGATTTCGTGTATAGGGTAAACATTGGTAATTTCGTGGCAGTGGTTATTTCGTGATACTTTTTCTTTGCTCTTTTGTGTGTTACGAGATCCAAATTTCCGCCAAGGGATTGCATATGTTGTCCAGTTTCCAGAAACATACAGCTAAGCTTTGTGTGACTATTGTAGTTGCTTCAGTGAGCTTTTATGTTTGGAGAGAGCAAGTTTGCGTCGACTTCTCAGGCATACAAATTTTGTGGATGTTTGTAGTTACTTTACAGGCTTATTACTAAAGGTAAGCATATGATATTTGGTACAAAAATTTATTGTATCTTCATCAAATTTTAGGAAATGTTTTTGGGATTTTAGATACATCTGTAGTCGCCATATAGGCTTAGCTTTACTGATAGAAATCTTAGCTGTTCGAGGCGAAATTTTGTTGAGCATTAAGTGTTACAATTTTTAAAATAGTATAAAATGTATTACAATAGGAATTTTAGAAATCTGAAGACAAGATGTGATAACAAAAAAGAAAACGGAGACGCAATGGGTTCAGTGTAGCTTCTATTTGATTTGTTATCATGCTAAGTGTCAAAGATAAGTGCTAGATGACTTGCAAGAATTGTGACAGAAGATGGAACATGGCTCCACCATTTTGGACCGGAGACAGAGGCAGACAATGGAGTGGCATCATGCAAATTCACCAAAGAAATAGAAATTCAAAAGTACACCTTCGGCAGGAAACGTTATGGCTACTGTGTTTTTCGATTCAGAAGGACTCTTGCTTGTGGACATCATGCCACACGGAACCACCATTAATTCTGACGGGTATGTTGCAACTCTCAAGAAACTTCAAGTTCGACTGAGTCGTGTTCGACGACATCGGGAGAAGGAGGATGTTCTGCTATTACACGACAACGCACAGCCATATGTCAGTCACAAGACCACAGACCAGATCAGAAAATTCGGATAGACAACACTGAAACATCCGCCTCACAGTCCTGAACTGGCATCGTGCGATTACCATCTCTTTGGTAAACTGAAGGATCCCTTCGCGGAACGAGGTTAGAAGATGACTCCCTTGTGCACGCTGCTAAAGAGTGGCTCAGACGTGTTGGTCCAGACTTTTACAGTGCTGGTCTACAGGCCCTCGTTCCTAGGTTACGTAAGGCAGTTTAAAGGGACAGGGATTTTGTGGAAAAGTGAAATTTTGTTCCTTAAGGATGCATCTACAATATAAATATAATTTTAAAACAAACGTTATGCACTGCTTTTGGAGTTACCCTAGTAATATATGTAGGCTATAGCTTAAGAGTGGGAGTCCGTAATAAAAGTGTTCACCCTTTCAGGGCAAAGAAGATCCCTTTTCAATTTCAATTTTACTTTGATTTCATTCTTATTATGTGTTGATATGTATTGCTATGTTTTCTTGCTATGAATATTAGACGGAATTACTATGTTTGAAATCTTGTAACAATAAATGAGAATTTCATTTGACTTTAATGAATTTTTCCACAATTCTTCTACCTCTCACGAAATTATCAATGCAATATCACGAAATTACCAAGGTTATCAAGAAATAACCAACCTTTCAGCTTAAGTTGTAAAAGTGGTTTTTGGTACATATTCAAGAACGTATCCAATCTTTTATGTCTCCAGATTTGTACAGCAAGTTATCGTCTTTTAGATGAAAAAATCGGAATAAGGATATATTTACACATTTTCATTTTAAATTAGTTTTCATGAAATTATCACGAAATTACCAATGTTTACCCTATAACTACTGCAAAGCAATTCCCATTGTATAGTTACAGTCTGTTTATACAACCATAGCTTATGCATGGTTTATTAGTAAAGTTTTCTGTCCCAACTCTGCATAAGTCTCGTACAAAACTATACACGGTTTATTAGTAAGACCGTTAGAAAATAGTGGAATGAAAGGGCATTGCAAGAAGCCATAAAACAAATTCGAGAAAAGATGTGAGAGACTATTCATCTGGATTCAGTATTATCACAGTCTAGTATATACAGTCACGAAGCTCAATACGTGGTAAATATGCATCTATAGATAGTTGCTAACCACTATGATCGCTACGATCGCCTCATTACAGACAATGCGAAATAGTACCGGCACAGTCTATTGTTCCTAGCACCCTCATAACTCAAGCTTCGTGAATGTACATACTAGACTGTGGTATTACCTTCCAATGAAGATCCTGAACGCTTGTTCTGTGATAGAAAGTTTTCTGATAATGCATGGGGAAATGGCTTATGTGCGAAATGTGTAATATGTGATTGTGCAGGATACAAAAAGAGAGGTTATATTTCCGATTACTGCAAATAGAAATTGTACCAAATTCCAACAAAATTGCTTTGTAGTAGCTTTTCTTAGAAGAAGTCATTTTGACTTTGCAATTTTGTTAATCTTGCAACTTGTTATTAGTATTCCATATTTGTACCTTCATTTTTATGAAAGAACTATGTTAGATTTTAAAGAATTTTTTTTTTTCAAACATCTTATAACACCTTAGGCCTACGAATGTCTAAGCCCGGTTACTTTTCACAGAGACATTCAGCAATAAACATGACGATACTTCACGTTCAGTATTCAAAACATGTACGTTCCAGAATGAAAAAACAAAATAGTATTCCATATTTGTAACACATTCTCTGCTATTTTTTTTTATTTGACAGCACTATTTAAACTGCAATAATTTACTTAACACGGTAAAGCACACATAAAAGCAGGTCTTTAAGTTTTGTAGATACTTATAAACTCACCTTATAAATGAATTGAAATCTGGGAGTTTTCTTATTCGCCTCTTCTCTTCGAAAAGCAATACAACACAAATGGCCCCGAGATACAGATAAAACTTTATATTTCCGGAATGGGGAGGTGTAGGCGGCTGCAGTCCACTAAAATGAGGCTCTGTATTATAATCAAGGATGTGATTTCTCTTCCTTCACTTTGTAAACACGGTGGTGCTGTTTCCGTATTGTGGTTAGAGCGTCCAACGAATCTGATATTAGAGGCGTTTCAGACTCGCAGGCAGATGATAGAGTCTGTGGCAACTCAAGCATGCTTTAAAGACATTCCGGACATTTTATGTCGTTTCTCCTGAATATCCAAAACCGCAAAGTGTACAGGGCGACAGCGACAGAAGCGGAAGTCAATTTAGAAATGATGTTATACGGCTTACCAAAGCTATGACGGGTGTGACGTTACGAATCTACCTGCTTAGTGTAAATGGCATAGAGGTCGCATTAATCAACGCCAGTAAATTCTCTTATTTCATTACCCGGCATAGGAGTTCTATCTCTTTCCTTTATTAAATTCCTTCCCACATTATGAATAATAGATTGTTTCGCCTACTATTCAGAGAAATATACCCTACGGCATACCATTTACTTTCTATGAGCCTAGAAATTAATATTACTCGTGCGTGTTACTTCAGTATTATGTTTATCGTCTTGTGAAGTAAGAATAGACTTTTATTCTTACTTCTACAAAATCCAAAGAAAAACTGCGTAACGAATAAATGTTTCATGTAATCAAATAAACAGACAGAAAAAACAAACAAATAAATAATCTAAACAATATTAAATGAATCAAGAAGTATAACAATTTTTCAATTTTTACCAAAATGAACTTATAAAATAAATTAAAAAGTGATATAAATATTAACCAAAATCTCTGTGAGTTAATAATCCGCAAAATATTAAAATTCAGAAAGTGACAAGGTAATTAAATTGAGGTTTTAAGTAAAACATTATACAAAACGTTGAAAATAGTAAAGTTATATAATGTTTTACCCAAAGTTTTATTTAAAGTACAAAGTACATATTAAAATTAACGAAGCTGCAAAATAATGTAGGCCTACTTAATATTATGTAACAATAAATAGATATTATTTTTTATATTCGAGAGATATTAGAGAAAAATGGGAGTACATCAGTGTTATTAATAGATATAAAAAAGGCATATGACTCGCTTAAGAGAGAAGTTTTATATAATATTCTTATTGAATTCGGTATTCTCAAGAAACTAATTCGATTAATTAAAATGTGTCTCAGTGAAACTTACAGCAGAGTCCGTATAGGCTAGTTTCTATCTAATGCTTTTCCAATTTACTGAGGGCTAAAGCAAGGAGATGCACTATCACCTTTACTTTTTAACTTCGCTCTAGAATATGTCTTTAGGAACGTTCATGATAACACAGAGGATTTTGAATTGAACGGGTTACATCAGCTTCTTGTCTATGCGGATGACGTGAATGTGTTAGGAGAAAATCCACAAACGATTAGGGAAAACACGGAAATTTTAATTGAAGTAAGTAAAGCAATAGGTTTGGAAGAGAACCCCGTAAAGACAAAGTGTATGATTACATCTCGTGACCAAATTATTGTATGGACTGGAAAAAAAAAATTGGAAATTTACCCTTCGAAGAGGTGGAAAAATTCAAATATCTTTGAGCAACAGCAACAAATATAAATGATACTCCGAGGAAATTAAACGCAGAATAAATAAGGGATTGCGTGTTATTATTCGGTTGAGAAGCTTTTGTCATTTAGTCTTCTGTCAAAAAATCTGAAAGTTAGAATTTATAAAACAGTTACATTACCGGTTGTTCTACATGGTTATAAAACTTGGACCCTCACTTTGAGAGAGGAACAGAGATTAAGAGTGTTTGAGAATAAGGTTCTTATGAAAATATTTGAGGCTAAGAGGGATGAAGTTACAGGAGAATGGAGAAAGTTACACAACGCAGAACTGCACGCATTGTAATCTTCACCTGACATAATTAGGAACATTAAATCCAGACGTTTGAGATGGGCAGGGCATGTAGCATGTATGGGCGAATCCAGAAATGCATATAGAGTGTTAGTTGGGAGGCCGAAGGGAACAAGACCTTTGGGGAGGCCGAGATGTAGATGGGAGGATAATATTAAAATGAAAAAAAAATGTTATGTTTTATTTAACGACGCTCGCAACTGCAGAGGTTATATCAGCGTCGCCGGATGTGCCGGAATTTTGTCCCGCAGGAGTTCTTTTACATGCCAGTAAATCTACTGACATGATCCTGTCGCATTTAAGCACATTTAAATGCCATCGACCTGGCCCGGGATCGAACCCGCAACCTTGGGCAGAGAAGGCCAGCGCTATACCAACGTGCCAACCAGGTCGACATTAAAATAGATTTAAGGGAGGTGGGATATGATGATAGAGACTGGATTAATCTTGCACAGGATAGGAACCGATGGCGGGCTTATGTGAGGGCGGCAATGAACCTGCGGGGTCCTTAAAAGCCATTTGTAAGTAAGTATTAAGTAAATGTTTTCCAAAAACGTATTAAAATTGCTTCACTTTGAAGTTTTACATAAATAAATGCACATAATTTTTCATTAAATTCTGGATTGTTTAATCAGTTGGTTGTTGGACGCCGGGACAAGTCCGTAGAAATACAGCACGGTAGGCCTATTTTTATACGATTTCTTCGTACTACGGTTAATTAATTTATTTTATTTTATTGGGATATTTTACGACGCTTTATCAACGTCTAGGTTACTACGGTTAATGAAGAGACGCTGTTCTAATGTGTACTGCATTGCCACGAACTGAGGTGAACTGCACTGAATGGAAGTCAGCTGCATAGTAATGCTCTAACCTTGACGTCCCTTCAGCCTGTATTATTTGTCCATACTACGCAACATAAAACTTTCCCACGCTTGATCCAAGAGAAATGTACACACTATTTCTTCGTCAATCACGTTTGATCCGTAACACTACAAGGCCGACGGCACTCACCACAGCGACACCTATTTTCTGGCGATCGCTCTACATTACCTTCGCATAAGGTTTGCTTAAAATCATAATTGAATTGCTTTCAACAACGGTAAAGACTGGAAACGACCCACTTTTAAAAATGCTACTTATCTAAATTATTTTATCATGAGAAGTTTCAGAACACTATCAATAAAAAGTTTACAAATGGCATGATTCATAAGCAGAGACAGAATCTTAGCCACTATTCTTTGAAGTTAAGTGGGTACGAAGTTTGTGCAATGAACCAAATGACTTGACTAAAGGTAGTGGCGCGTGGTGGTGTATGATGTAAGACTATTCCCGCATCAAGGACGGGGCTGTGTAGTGTATTACAAAAGAATAAACATAGTCTTTGCTGTAAACTTTTAACTTAAAATGCTACTGTTACTACTCTTAATGAAATGTTTAAGCCTATATCATAAAAATCTTTGATGTAAAATTTTAACTTAAAATGTTACTGTACCAGAGGCATTACTCTTACATGTTTAAGCCTATATTACAACAATCTTTGATGTAAATTTTAACTTCATAAACATTTACGTAAAGATTAATTTTTTTGGTCCTCCAGAATTTATGTGTTATGGTAATAATTATTGTTATTAGAGGAGAAAAATTCGCTCCGGAGCCGATGATCGAACCCGGGTCCTTGGTTCTACGTACCAAGCTATCTAACCACTGAGCTACGCCGAAGTTCAATCCACAGCACCGGATCGAATCCCCCTCATCTAGTGTTTTTCCCTTTGTGGCCTTACTCCATGTTCAACATATATGTTGACATATAATGGAAGTTGACTTAATATAGCCTACATATGTCAACATATATGTCGAACATAGAGTAAGGCCACAAAAGGAAAAGCACTAAATTCGATCCGGTGCTGTGGATTGAATTTCGGCGTAGCTCAATGGTTACAGCGCTTGGTACATAGAACCAAGGAGCCGGGTGGTTCGATCTCCGACGCCGTAGCGAGTTTTTCTCCTCTAATAACAATTCATAAACATTGCTAAACTGAAATATACTTTACTTGTTTGGGAGGAAGGAATCTGTTGTAGAGTGACCCTGTAGTGCGCGTTACTTGTGTTTGAGAGCAAGATGTCTACTGAAGGACACGTGACGTAATGTATATCCCGTGCATACTTATACTAATTCCAATGTAGCTGGACTAAGAAAACGGTCTTTATTAATAAAATATAAGATATAACCGATTTTCACAACGTATTATAAAACTCTAATGTATCAGCTGATAAAGCCAGAATGCTCACGTTTTTTGAGCTCAATATTACCATTGGACTTCCCATTCCTGTAAAAGCAGAACCATTATTTACCCAAGCTACTTCATGGGTAAGAAAGGACACACGAAGACAATGCCTTTTTCTTATACATATGCTAAACGAGTGAACGCACCTAACTGTAAAATGCATTGACACAATGTTTACGGTTCCGAACTCGCGTAACAAAAGCTTTTCTCAATAACTTCATAACCAAGACGAAGGAGAAAGCCGCCGCTTACAATTGTCAGTAAAGTAACAAATCTAGTTTCAAGCAAATTCGATATCTGATATAAGGAACAAAGCGTGCTGCATTCAAGTATTCAGCTGATAAAATTCCACTGCTACGAAAGTGCACATACTACTGTACAAAGCACTGCAACAAAATTATGAAGGGACCTTTCCATTTAATCAGTGCCCCTCAAAGGTTTCTTACGATCTAAAAAAAGAAAAAGAAAAATGAGTGTCACAAAGTGATACATACTGTACTTTCTCGTTATACACTTCAAGCGTTTCGCAACAATTAAGTCCCTTTCCCATATTCTAAACATATTATAGTTTTTAGTTTGTTATGTTGCACTAATAATCTAAAGAAATACCTAAACTAAATCATTTAACATATAAGGAAATAAAAAGATGAAGTTTAGTTCTTAGAATTGTACACTTTTGATACGGAAATTGGTCACTGTTCTCAGACTGTCTCACTTCGCGGTAGCTCGGGAATCATCGTGCACGCTATGTTTACACGAGTACATTTTACATAGACAGATTCGAACCCCGGTCCTTGAAACGAGAAGAAAGAGCTCTATCGCTAAGCCATAAAGGCTTGGTAGAGAATATCTCATTTCGTGGCATAGGCTACAAATACATCGCTGCTATGGCCTGATTTCATCCTCAATGCTTTCTTTTTGTCGTTTTGACGGTGAAACGCGCGTTAACTCGAATGACACTTCAACAAATTTTCCCTACAGAAGAGCGACCATTTTCCGCGTCAGGAGGTGTACATAATAGACATTCTCTATAATGCTAAAATTAATATATTTGGCTTCACTTACAACTTGTACGATTTAAGTAGATACGTGTTTTTGTAAATAATTTTTCACAGATGAATATTATTATACTATAGAGAGACCTGACGCATATGGGGACGGAGTCTATCTGTGCCGGAGTGCAATGCGGGCAGCATCAGCTCGAGGCCGCTAAGGTGTAAGAATGTTCAGATAGAAATGATCCCCATCCTGCAAGCGATTGGTAGCTTCGTTCAACCAATGCCCTTCCACATACCACTTGCGCAGAGGTCTTATTTCATATTTCTACTCTACAAATTCCTGGGACGGACCATAATTTATGGCACAAGACAGTAAAGTATAATTTTATTCACGAGTGGAATATTTAGCTCCCGAAATGGAAGTCGAAAGTGATAATTATTTCCACAAGTGCATGAAATCTGTTTACTCTCGTGTGGCATGCAATACGTTTAATAAATCAATATTATATTATATATAAGCAATATTATAATCATTTGGTATTGAATATTAAAAGTTAGGTATCCTTTATATTCATATTTCTGCTGCAAGGAACAACGAGTGGATAAAGTCGCTACGGTAATGATTAACGAAAAGAGAACAAAAGTATAAATAAGTTACCAATTCCTTGTTCCTAGCAACAGCAACTTGAATATAAATTAATAACATCAACTAACAACGAGCTATTTTATTAGAAGTGTTGGATAAAATTGATATTTTCTATTTTAGAAAATCGCTATTTAAAATGTATATAATGTATGATGTTCAGTCAACTGCCCGAAGAAAGGATTGAAGATCGTAAGTGATACCAATTAGGCATCACTCATGAAGCAACTAAGCAAGGAGTTAATGAGATGGGGTGACCAGTTCCTTTCCCCATTCAATGCATACATCGCTGACAAGACAGTAATATATTACACTAATGTATGTGTTAAAATATATTAGTGATATATTGAAGCTCCTGACTTGTATTAATTCTAAATATTTAAGACTATGCTCACTCGTTCGCCAACACATAACAGGTGTGTTTACAAGGGATGTAAATCCTTTGACATACAATATATCTTGCAGTGTGTACTTGCTGACAGCTCTCATCAAGGCAGGAGGCCTTGGAATAGAATGGAATTTACGGGAGGGAGACACTATGATCCAGCACTGCGACCTCTTACGATCTATTGCGTTAACCCCCAAGCTAGGCGAATTCTCAAACCCACACCGGCTGACTATACCAAGATTCGCTACGTACCCAGGCAACCCCCTTCCCTCGTCCATAGACCATCCCCCTCCGTGCGTGGCCAGCCGGCGATCGGGAAATGCTATGGAATGATTACAAAATGGAGAAATGGTGACGGAATGATGAAGATGCCTAATATGGGGAAACACCACAAGAGTCACTATGAATTTCATTCCGGGACTCGAACCCGGGCCGCCTGCGTGACAGGCCAGAGATCTGACCACTCAGCCACCGGAGAGGTTAAACCTTGGAACGTAAAGTGAATCAGCTACCAACTAGGCATACCTGCACAAACAGCGCTCAACGAGCGCGCGCGCTCCTTCGGAGCGGGAGAGCTGTGTTTACCGCTCGCCGAAAAGGGAGAGGAAGATACGTCAGAATGACATAGACTTGCTATAGGTAGAGGAGAGGGAAATGACCAATCAGCTATCTAGTGGAGTGCAGTGTATAGGCCTATTCTCAGTAACTATTTCACGTTGCTTACCTACTGCTACAGTACATTATGGAGGAATCTAAAAGGCGGAACATAACATTTAACATTTAACGATTTACAGCTCGAACTTATTGATCTTCAATGTGACCTAAGGGCGAAAAATCGTTTGAATAATACTCCTAGCCTGGTTGAGTTTTACAGCACTAAACATTTGCAATAATATCCTCAGGCTGGCTGTGAAAATGATTGCTATGTTTGGCTCAACATTTATATTTGTGAGCAACTGTTTCCTATAATCAACTTTAATAAAGGCAGACATCGAACATCTGTAACTGATGTTTCATTACGATCAGTAGCCTACTGTTCCTTTTAGCTGCAGCATAAAACCTCGTTTTGATGTACTGATAAATAAATATATAACAAAATGATATTATACATTTAAGTAGCTATAGAATTTCTATTATTTCTGTAAAATAAATATTCCATTATTAATTAATAATAGTCCAAGATAGTTTTGCAAACACTGAACCGGAATTCATTTCTAAAGCACTCGTAACAGTACTTCCTTTTGTGTATATATTGTACGAGATCCACCGCTTCTTCCAGTCCACCCTTATACAGAGCGTAGCTAATATCTGCATTCCGTTCATGAGTTGTGAGCCGGCTCGGAGAGCGCAAATCTTGTGCAGGCCTGAACTAAGGGCTAACAGTAAAAGCAGCAACACGAATCGTAATACTAGTAGCAGGAGCATTTGTCTGGGGAATCGGACAGTGCGTTTCTTTCATCTTCCACCATATGGTAGTACCTGAATGACATGGTTACGTTTCTCTATGCGACATCACAGAAACGTAGCCATGTCAATCAGGTACTATCATCGTGTGGTAGATGAAAGAAGCTCACTGTCCGATATTACCCGATGTCCGATACTACCCGACTCTCCCCTATATATATATATATATATATATATATATATATATATATATATATAAAATTAGATTGTAAGCTTCAGAATCAAAAAAAAGTATATGACCCAAGTCTGTAGTTTAAGTTATAAATTACCTGATATGTAGCCCAAAATTTACAAAGCGATGTTAAAGGTTTAAGATTAATTAGTGAGCGTTCAACAGTACAAATACAAATATAATAAAATTATAAAAAGTGCCAGTAAAATACCAATAGGCCCACTTAAAAATAAATAGATAAATAAATAACTAAGAAGTGTATGCCATGGCAGTCGGTCACAGGATGGATCTCAGTGCAGACATTGCATTGAGATATAAATCTTACCGCACATCCTGGAATTTTGCCAGCATGGAACTCTCATCCGGAATGCACCATGCAATTACTTACTTACTTATGACTTTCAAGGAACCCGGAGGTTCATTGCCGCCCTCACATAAGCCCGCCATCGGTCCCTATCCATGCAAGATTAATCCAGTATCTATCATATCCCATCTCCCTCAAATCCATTTTAATATTATCCTCCCATCTACGTCTCGGCATCCCCAAAGGTCTTTTTCCCTCCGGCCTCCCAACTAACACTCTATATGCATTTCTTGATTCGCCCATACGTGCTGCATGCCCTGCCCATCTCAAACGTCTGCATTTAATGTTCGTAATTATGTCAGGGGAAGAAAATACAGTGCATGCAGTTCTCCATTGTGTAACTTTCTCCATTCTCCTGCAACTTCATCCTTCTTAGTCCCAAATATTTTCCTAAGCATCTTATTCTCAAACACTCTTAATCTCCGTTCCTCTCTCAAAGTGAGAGTCAGAGTTTCACAACCGGTAATATAATTGTTTTATAAATTCTAACTTTCAGATTTTTTGACAGAAGACTATGCACCATGCAATATAAGAACTTAATGCTAAAAGTCTTCTTTCATTTTACGAGTTCACCAAGAAGTGCTCTGCGTTGCAAAAAAATGTAAGTTCCCGGAAGTTGACATTATTGCCATTGATAAAGAAAATGGTACAGCAATAATTATCATCGATTCCACTATAAGCTTTGAAACTGCAATTGGACAACCTATAGCAGTATATGAAGAAAAGAAGACCATCTATGAGCCTACAATTCAATACTTGAGCGATTATTATCATATACAAGGACAGACTGAAGTGTTTGTACTTATGTTTGGAGCACGGAGAACAATATTTCAAAATTCCCAGTTGAATGTTTTAAGTCTTTTGGAATTCTTTTAAAAACTTTGAAACGTATTGCTCTAGACATAATGAAATATTCTGTTCAGATTTTACGAAATCACTTGTACACTTAAATTACGATATTTTATATTGTAACTGATTTTATTAATTACTGAATAAACTTACCTTCACAGGGATACCGATACCTTCCTTTAAAAGATAATAATAATAATAATAATAATAATAATAATAATAATAATAATAATAATAATAATAATAATGATAACGCTACTTTTCTCTGTTTAGTATGCTGTGTCTATTGTCAATCATTATTGAAGAGTAGCAATTCTTGTGGGATATACAGTACATATAGGCCTTCACGTTTCGAAAGAGCAGTTAATAAACTTAAATAGCCTCACTGATACAAAAATAAAATAGAATAAAATACATTTACGGCAATACAAGATATTTTGGCCAACCGCTGTAGATCAGGAGTAGGTCTAAGTAGCTGATCTCCTGAGTCGATGTTACTCTCGGGCGTGGGATCGAACCCCGCTTGGTTTGATTACCTGGTAAGGGTTTTTCCAAGATTTCTCTTAATTGTAATTCGAATTGTAGGTCTCATCTCGTTGTCACCAGTTCCAGTAACGGAAATGTTATGTTTTATTTAACGACGCTCGCGTTATATCAGCGTCGCCGGATGTGCCGGAATTTTGTCCCGCAGGAGTCCTTTTACATGCCAGTAAATCTACTGACATGAGCCTGTCGCATTTAAGCACACAAATGCCATCGACCTGGCCCGCGATCGAACCCGCAACCTTGGGCATAGAAAGCCAGCCCCAGTAACGGTAGTTAACCTCACAGTTGATAAAGCTTCGTTAAATAACTTAAACAACAGATATTTCACCAGTGGTTTCCTCGAAGAGATGAAGCGCTTCTTGTTTGTGGGTAGGTCAGGACGCACCTGAATTTTAGAAATATGCGTACATTTCCTTCCTCCCTCGGATCATATTTCAAACGATCTGCAAGCTAACTGAAACGTGACAGAGGAATGTCGACTATCCTGCATGATTCATAAGCAGAAACGATGTGAAGTTATATCATATTGCTTTCTACTCATTTTTATTTTCCGGCAAAGACAAATCTATCGGAAGATTCGACAAATGATTGCTGATACAGCAGCTTTCACAAGCACCACTCATCACGCCGAAGACTGTTCGCAGAGAACCTGCATTCTGTTTATTAACAATGCTTTACTACCACATTTCTGATCATAATCGTTTATACACTGTGGAAGAGTTTCTCAAATATTTGTAAAGTGAAACTCTTTTAAAACTTTGCAAACTAACATGAAAAAGTGAGCTGCTTTCTTACATGTTTCGAAACAAGGTCTTATAAATCTTCACAAAAATACTTTTAGAGCTAATCCTAGTGAAATTTTTTGTTTTGACTAACAAATTACCAGAGCCTCATTAATTTTAGCAATAATTTATTTATATTTTTCAACGGAGGTAACTTCAATTGGTCATAATTTCTCCATTCTCTACACAAACTTAAAAATTATGGAATTGGTAGATAAAACAGTAAATAATATTTTTGCATCACCACCCATTGCTATAACTTCATCGTAGATGTTGTATGTGCCCACCATTTTGTTCTTTTACAAGTAACAGCGTCTCTTCAATGTTGTATACAGCAGCTCCGAATTCATTTTCTGGAATAGGTCCATCTTCCACAGTTGAGCGATGAAGTCTTTCTTTCTGGGTTAATTTCTGGGGATCTTGCAGGCCAAGTTACAAGAAAAAGCCTACTGACAACAGGACCGCGAAAACAATCAGAACCAAATTCGTTGTCATGGTGGTGCAAAAAATTCCATTTCTTGTTTAATAAGCCAGTGCCAGAATTTTTAAGATTGTGTAGAAAAGAGGGAAATGTGAACAAATAAAGTTACCTTTTAGTCTACTTTTGAATAACTCTATATATCTCTTTAGGTCCTAATATTTTCTTTTCGGAAAACTTTGCTTGAATAAGTAATTCGATATATATATATATATATATATATATATATATATATATATATATATTAGGCTCTATCTTTTCACATACAAGATTTTCGAGACATGAGGTTCCCATATGAGCGGAGGTGGAATTTAATTTAATAAAAGAGCTACGATCTATTTTCAATAAATCGACATTTGTCTCTTACTCTTTTTATCAATCTTAAGCCGCAAGTCTGTTCCGTTCCGAAAGGAAGCCACTCCATCTTTACTTAGGTCTCCCTCGACTTCTTTTTCGTCTGGCATAACTATCTTTTATTGCAATCCTGACAAACCTTTCACTACTCATTCGGCATTCATAAGCACTGAACATTTGAATCTTCATTTCTTGTGTGCACCCCGGGAAAATTGATTAGTTGTATTTCACATGTCTTATTTCTTGATTCTTTACTCTGTCCCACCTTGTTCGCCAGGTATTTTCCTAACACGTTCATTTCTGCTGTGTGAAGTATTTTTTTTTTTATTTCAGCTATTGATTGATAAGCGTAGGTCACGACAGTTCTGACTATAATTTTGTACACTCGCACTTTTGCGTTCCTTCTGATATATTGTTTTACCAAAAGTAACTGCTGAGATATCCTAACATTGCTATCGTCTTAATTGCTTGCTCCTTAACTCCTTCATTAAAAAAACACACCGCTTATAATTTTTGTACTCAGATAATTAAAAATCCATTACTTGCTGTAGATTTTATCTTCAAACTCAAATTTGCAGCCAAAGGGTGTTATACTCACAGTTAGTATAACAAGGTGACATTCCTTAAGGATAGCTCATCTCAGGGAGCAGTCGCTTCTGCTCTTTTTATTTTCTTTCTTTCTTTCTCTATGAGGGAGGGAGGGGAACATCCCACGCACCGCGACCTGAGATCTATTGCGCGTCCCCTGCGATGAGTTGCATGCCCATTGACCCCACCTACGCCGCACCGATCTAATCCCGAACACTCTGACGACCAGTCCCTGCCATCCTTCTAAACCCGTGTACCATTTTACGCCAACAGCCCCCCCCCACGTTTCCCCTTTCAACGGTCTAAGTTGTAAGCCCCCACTCCCGTCTCCTCAAGGTCTGAGATGTAAGCCCCCTCTTCCGTCAGGAGAGGAGTGAGTTCCACTGCTGGCCACCAACTACCACTTTTTGACAATCCATGGAGAGTCAGCAACCGCCCCTGCTCTTAGTAAACTCCAGATCCCATTGGCCCAGTGGATAGTGTGTGATAAGGACTCTAGAATTACGGAGGGTGCGGGTGTACAGAACTCGTAAATCATACAAGTAAAGACGCTAGTCTGTTTAGGATAAGAAACACCCCAAAATTGTATCCGAGTTAGGTCAGCCTAGTAAGCCACTTCGAGTGGCTAACAATCGCTCATAGAAACAGAAAAGGAATTTTTGTGTTGATATTATTCCCATATATTCTAATGTATTTGATGTAACAGATCATTCTCGGATAAATAGTTTTGAACAAAATCCATCCAAAACATCTATCAAATCACTAAATTCAAAACAGACAGGTATCGTGTAAAAAAATTCAATACGACGGATGCAAAAGAGTATATTTTTTTAAACATCTCGAATTTGATCTTTTTGAGTTTTCACACTAATTTGTACTTACATGATTCGATTAGTTTTAAAGTACAACACGGGAAAAAAAACATTAATACAATTTAATGAAATATTTAGCAAAAGAACTTACCAAAAGAAGGCAACTTGTAGAACACTATTTCCAGAGCAGAGATGTGAGTCCCGAAGAAGTGATAACAAATTCTGCAACACAAGAAAAAAATAAAATCAAAGTCCGGTTTTCATCAGCGCAAGACCAGGGTGCCGAAGTTTCTACCATTAATCATCTCATTGGACTTGACATTGCACATAATTATATTATGTCAATGATCAATCAAACGCAGTCAGCATCTTACACTTCCTGTTTTCATACGCGAAGCAACGAGATACAAAATACACAGATAAAATCACCGTATTCAGTCAACCGAATTACCATACGAAACGTTTCCTCAGAAATTTGACACATTGCAACAACAGATGATCTCTTAGTTACAGTTGTATTTATTAACCAGCATTCAATCAGAAATCAGGTTATATTACAACATTATTTATAACACATATTAACAGAAAAGTCAGAAAAAGCGGACAGAATGTGAACGTAAAAAAAAAAAAAGAAAAGAAAAAGAAATTACGCAACGTTGGCTTTGAGGCAATCTTCAGTTCTTTCTTTAAATATCACTTTTTACTTCAGTAGATTACTTATATTACAACATAAAATATGGATAATTGTCACTTTTTTCAAACTGGTTAAACCGAATTTAAAATACTATAGTTTAAATACTAAATTAAGTATAAGTAATTGTTCATGTAACAAAAAAAATATTTTGCTGTGACTGAGTTTTAAAAAAAAACAGGAAGGAAATAATAAACTCAGATGCAATATATTATAGTAATATTATTTATATTAGGATACAGAAAATCAAAAAATCTTATCTCATTAGTAACTGTTATATTTCTAAAGTAATGTCGCTAACCGGCATAATTCTATAACAATGAACAGGACTTTCTATTCAAATGCTAGACTTCCTTGCTTACATAGAATGAGAAGTTACAAGAACATTTACGCGATGAGGATGGATAAACAACAAATACAACTAAATCTTCCTTTCTGCCTGCATGATCTGATCTCACGAAATGCGTCAGAGATGCTGATCTGCATACACGAGCATAAAAAGGGGGTCAAACAGAGATGTTAATGTAGTTGAAGAAGGTGGTATTAGAGGAGAATACTTCTTCGGGGTTTCTATGCATTAATCAAAGAAAGACATGGATCAGCTGCCTCAGGAGATGTTTTAACTGAGATATTACGTGCACATGAAACATTTTTATTACAATATGTACGATTTACTTTCACATGAGTTGGCATAAGTTAAGATAAGAATGAATCTTGCATAGGTAAGCTAAAAAAAGTCTTAACTGTTTTATTTCAGATAACATTATTTGTAGTTAATTGAATAATTGGTTAATTATATATCGAAGATAAATCGATAGAAACATATTTTTTAGCTCGAAACAAGAAATAACTTGACTTACAATTAGAAGACATTTTGTTTTGGGGCGTTTCTGTCACGTAGACAAACAGCAAGGCGTTTTGTAGAGCAGATATAACTTTAACAGCAGAAGGAGAATCTTATTCATTGGTAGCAGAGAGCTGGATTATACAGCTGATTAGTCAAGTTGGAGTTAACTTTGTCATCAGGGGATTACAACACAGGACCACAAGTGGCTAGTACAAGTGGTCATATTGGGGCTTATTTCGTTAAAAATGTAGAGAGGTGAAGAAGGAGGAAGACTGCCAGTTATGAAAATTGCAATTGGCTACTGGAATTTGCTGGACCATGTTGGATATGATTTCGTTAACCATATACGAAGAGAAGTCTAATCGTTAGACTTAGATGGGAAAACAAATACGGGTAGCTAAGAGGTATTGAGCAGAGGGAGACAGATAAAGTTTGAGATGTAGCTACACTGGCAATGCTCCTCCTCTGTCTTGCTTCGTAAGTAGTGGTGAATTTTTAAATACAGTATCACAGGCTTGTTTATGTAAAAGCACGTTTGAAATACTGGACTGGTCCAAATATCAAGCTCCGCAGTGTCATAACAAGGCTTGCAGTTCATGGCTTCCACCATATGTAAGAGAACCGATTTCCACGAACCAGCACCGGACTGTATATGCAAGCTATGTGACAAAACGTGTGTACTATACCACTTCAGCGTGTGCAAGAAAAGTACTAAATCACTGAGTGAATATAGTAGTGAAAGTAACATCTGAATGCACATTTGTGCACAATTCTTTTATTATAATACTGGTTTTACATTTAAAAAGTACAAAATAACCACAACTATAGCAAAATCACTCAGAATAAAATATAGAACATAAGAAACTACTATATTATTATGATGTACCGAAGTACATATGATATTTCCGTGCAGATATGATGAAAGATGAGTGGAACGGAGAAAAATTCTCTCCGACACCGCGATTTGAACCCGGGTTTTCAGCGCTACGTGCTGATGCTTTATCCACTAAGCCACACCGGATTCCCATCCGTTCCACTCATCTTTCATCATATGATGACGCAGAATATCTGCGCGGAAATATCATGTGTACTTCGGTACATCATAATAACATAACTTACGATATGCGAATAATCACTTAGTGATTTAAGACGGCGCTTATTCCGTCGGATCCCGGCCACTTAGTCACTCATAATGAGTGCACCTCTGCACATGTGTGTGGACATGGTCCCACTGTCATTCATCTACGAGCAGTATGACGCAGTGCATGAGGATAGGCCAATAGAAGGAACCCAAGTGGTGGAACTTAAACTGAGAGGATTCGATCCGACATCGGGATGGGAATCCGGTGTGGCTTAGTGGATAGAGCATCAGCACGTAGAGCTGAAAACCCGGGTTCAAATCTCGGTGCCGGAGAGAATTTTTCTCCGTTCCACTCATCTTTCATCATAAGAAACCTCTGTTGTGAACAAGACAAGCTCTACAAACAGACTGAAACTCAATGGCTCGAGTAGCACCACGTGATATTATATATATTTTCTGTATGTGAATGGCTGTTAATTCATTTAAAACAATAATTCGGTGTGCGTGTCGAGCTATGAATCGTGAGACTGCAACATAGTTGTTTAGTTCACCTTTTCAAGCAACCCGTCGTCATCAATAGAGGAAGAGGAAAGAAAATAGAAAGATAGAAGAAGGAGATTAAGCAAATGAATAAATAAGTAAGAAAATTACTATAAAAATACTGCCAAGAACTTATTAATTTCTCTGCGTTTTACCTTTTCAGTAATAATCAGACGGACAGGCCGACGTAGTTCCTACAGTCACGTTTTCGGTATCATAAAATCTGAAACGTGAATTTCCATGAAATTCTCGAAATCGATCTCTTGCATCTTAGCATCATATTTCTCTTGATATTTCGCATAATTGGAATGGTATACTACATACAAAAATTGATAAAAATTGCTTGAAAGGCTATGGAAAAGCAATTAAAAACCGAAGAGAAAAGAAGGAAAGAAAGATGTAACGATAAGGAGAAAGTGACTGACAAATATGTAACTACAGTATATTGCGATTCGAATAGTAACAAATGTTCAATACGTACAAACGTACATACACACATACATAGCAAGTATAAAGAGTGGCTAGATCGCTTTCGATCAATGAAGCGTGACATCTCCTAGTGACCCACTGACACGAAGAACCGAGGAAGGAAGTCGCCGACGAGACGAGACGTCGAGTGGCACTTGCTACTGACATCGACAGGAGGACGAGTGCCTCGTCCGGCCTTGACGAGAGACGAGACGAGTCAAACTCTGCCCAATCCCATTCAGGAATCGCACACAAGTAAATCATTTCACTCGGACATGAATGAAGAGGTGGTAAAATTTCACTACCGGATGTGGAGAACGGCCTGCCCAACCCAGATCAAGTTTATGAATGATATGAGTTTGTTAAATATGTTCAAATGCCCAACAAGCATGCGGATTAAAGCGGGTTGCGACGAATGAATTATATCGGTTGTGGAGATTTCAACTCGCGTACAGGAAATGAACCTTCGGCCAAATTAAATTTGTTTACGATTGTGCTGATTAACATAAGGAAAGGACCGCTTGTGAGCGAGAGCGCAGCAGATAGCGCGCGTTCGCGCGGCTAGACGTGATAACGCGCCGCTAATTACGAGAAACAGCCACTCAAGAGCTTCGTTGACAACTTTTCTCTACCGCTTTAGCAGAGCGCAATGATGCCCAAATTACGGAATACATTCCCACCTATTAAATATGATTATGTAAGAATGACATAGAAACCACATTCTATTTCTGAGTCTCCTACAAATCTCTCTAACAAAAATAGTGAGCAGTCTATAAATTTCGAAGCTTCGTATTTTTAAGCTGTGTGGACTTCGAAAGAACAGTTGACAAAACATGGAAAGAATTACGTAAACATGGTACACCGAAGAAAACAATAAATCTTATCAAGGGTAGTTCCTATTTGGGGCTAAGATGGATGAAGTTACAGGAGAATGGAGAAAGTTACACAACACAGAACTGCACGCATTGTATTCTTCACCTGACATAATTACGAACATTAAATCCAGACGTTTGAGATGGGCAGGGCATGTAGCACGTATTGGCGAATCCAGAAATGCATATAGAGTGTTAGTTGGGAGGCCGGAGGGAAAACGACCTTTAGAGAGGCCGAGACGTAGATGGGAAGATAATATTAAAATGGATTTGAGAGAGGTGGGATATGATGATAGAGAATGGATTAATCTTGCTCAGGACAGGGACCAATAGCGGGCTTATTTGAGGGCGGCAATGAACCTTCGGGTTCCTTAAAAGCCAGTAAGTAAGTAAGTAAGTAAGTAAGTGCAGTTCCTTCTTATCGCATGCAAAATAACGGTAAAATAGCCTATCTTCAAGGAGATATAAATGTAATACTATTTATCAAAGGTCTTTCATTTTTCTGTGATATGTGTATTAAGCTTTAAATACAAAAAGAATGGTTACTCTAGAGTAAATTTTTCTCTTTAAGATAATTTTTTAATTTAAATATATTTTTTTTACAAATTCGCTACATGCCTGTGATTAGGTACACTCTATTCACTTATTACAGAACATATTGATTTGAAATTTGAGCCACTGTACATGTACAAGACGTCGATTAAAATTCTTACACGAGATTATCGAAGCAGCCAAACAGTTTGAACTAGTCACTCGTATAATTTATTGTTGTTATTATTATTATTATTATTATTATTATTATTATTATTATTATTATTATTATATAAAAGGAATTGTAGGAGGTAATTGAATCAATAAGTACACAAAAAGTGATAGGAACATGTAGGCATGGATATTGGATATCTGCAAATAGTTCGACACATAGCGAACCTCAGCACAATCAAATGATGCTGGTCAGATGGCTCTTAGTCGGGAATTGGCATAATAGTTCACGATAATGAACTTGCCACTAGAGATCTCTGTGCCCTTCAAGATGATGGCTAAGCTGCTGGAGTTTGTAGACAGGCCGAACATGAGCAAACGAAATAATTCCATGTCCTGACACTTCAGTTTCAGTGATCACTTCTACAGGTTATGTTTAGCAGATAACTTAACCACCAGTTTTCGCAAGCTTCAACGAAATTTCGGGAAAAAAAGGAAAGGTTCCGGACCCCAACTAATTAATGTTTCTCACACCTGTAAAATCTCAAATAAGTGCAACAATATCAACTATACAAGTCGTCAAGTGACAGTCAACCTTGCTATTAAGTTCGAGAATCGATGCAGTTCAAACCGAAGATGATGAATCTCAAGAAGCAACCTTAGCATTGCTTTTTTGAGATCTAAAATACAATCGTAAAGTTTGTGTCGAAATTTACAATATGTAGAAACGAACCTATCAAAATCTGGCAAAATTTACCGGGTATTTCTAACTTCGTACCAAAATTCACCTCTACTACTTATAAATCACGGCTACCATTGTACCACAAGGGTAATAAATTCTTAGCTACAGGTGTTCGTACATCAGATTGGAATTATCTACACTGTCAGACTAGCAGAATCCAGAAAGGCCATCAATGACCACACCTGGAGGCGTTAGCAATTAAACGACAGACATTATTCACAGTTATATAATTAAAAAAATGAAACTAAACCTAAAATCTTGTTATGTTGGTTTATGTGACTATAATGTCTTGCTAATAATTCAAAACGTCAATCTGTGGATCAGTGACTCAGACTTCTGGTCGGTCGGACGTGAGTCGTTGTTGGGTAGCCTTGTGGGTAGCGCGCGTACTCGGACCGTTAGCATTTCGAATGTCGTTCATAGCCTGAAGCCAAGTGGAAGCTAGCCGCACTTAAAGGTAAAAGGTAAAGTTGTCCCTGGCGATCAAGTTGAGAGGCGCGTTGAGAGGGATAGGGACCTAGCATCTTCTGAACCGAGCAGCAGCGTAAATCGCCAGTCAAGGCGATGCTGCATGTTTTAAAATTAGTCACACATTTGCTAGCGGGCTTCCTTTTACAGAATCACCGTCAGATGCACAAAATCCCTTCCACCAAAACAAAATCCATGCCATATCATAAAAATGGCACTGGTATAAAATTATGCAACCATAAAATATGTGGAGTAATACGAAGAACTTTAAATAACAAAACGCGAATATTTATATAACTAAAATTTTACAAAGTGATGGTAGTCCCAATATTAACTCATAGCTGTAAGCATTGGTCAATTAACAGAACTGACAGCAGAAAAAAATGGGGTCCCTTCGCTCCGCAGACTATTATTTCCTCAGGATAATAAGAAAAATGTTGACATTTACAACTTAAAGTTGTCTGTATTAATTTGGAAAAACTCATACAACTTTAGCAGTTATGGAAGGATTTACAGAAGTACCTATCTAATGAAGAGTTCTTCAAACTACAGCGTATCTATAAAATAATTTTACAAAACTAAACCATCTAATAGAAAACCGTTGAACATATATTGATTATCACGTAATACATCAGTATGCAGTTTTCTAGCAGTTTTTTCTCTTTGCTTACGCAACGTTTTGTTATTTTAATTATGGCTTCTACCATTTGGTTATACAAGTCCTGGATATTCATAATGGTCTTCCATAAAACTTATTATTCACATAGAACCAAATGAAAAAGTTTAGGGAGCCAAATTGGTGACGTCGGTGGTCAGGCGACTGAACCATTTTGACCAATCCGTGGTCCAGGGAAATAACTAACAAGGTACTCTAACATTATGAACGCAATGTGAGGGTGCCAAATCTGGTTGAAACACGATATTTGGTTTGAAATCATGTAACTTACGGGAGACAAAAAATGTTCTAACATATTTCTGTACAAAACTAAGGTCAAATTTTAGGCAATTTTGGAAAAAAACAACAACTGAACATCGGAGCATGTTTATGAGTCAACAATATCTTAATGTCTCGAACTTCTGTAGATGAGATAGGCCTATATAAAACAACAAAAGTATGCTAAACATTTGTCAAGTTATTGCAATTTGATTTTGTATCATTATTTTAAGAACACCGAGTATTTTGAACTAAGAGATGTACCGAGGTATACGAAATTTATTCACAGATATTCCAGAGAACAAGCTAAACTCAATTGCATCACTTCGCCTTTCTAAACTAGCATACAAACAAGAGGAAAAAAGATCTGATATTTGAGTCTTATGGGCACAGATACCAACTCCACCTATTTCGGAACCAATAGTAAAGTAAGAACTGTAGAGGCAATAATTCTCGCTCCACTGAACCAAGTCCATAAATTGATCATTCTTTATCTGACATTTATTTTCAACTATAGACAAACAGATTTCATGCAGCATCACAATACGTCTTTTATCTCACATAAAATGAGAAAGCAAACACATCTTCATTTATAAGCAGAATTTCACATGGTGTAAGATTACTGTCAATAAAATCCTGTTTTCGTGAACATAATTACTACGTTGAATCCACTTGTTGGTATTTTTTCTCGTGTAGGAAACGTCGAGCGTAACGCGTTCGACTTGCACGCAGAGGTACCGAGTTCTGTTCTACCCGTGGAATTTACTGGTTAAATCAAAGCTTTTTACAGTTTACGTACCTAGCAACAGAGGTGAACGTTACGATTATATCTAAAAGAAATGGTCACGATTTTTCCCTCTCAATTTTCTCTATAATACAAATATCTCTATCGACTTTTATACTCAGTTTCACACCGAAAAAATTAATTGAATCTGTTGAACAGTCCAATACCAAATTGCATTATAGGCAGATTATAACATAAGTTTCGCCAAATTATCTGTATTTAATGGTTTCATTATCATTTTCAAAGTTATAGACATACCATAACCTAGATCTTTTCTGCAGTCTTTTCTTCGCAAACTTTCCTCCCAATACCAACTTAATTTCCATTTCTTATAGTTTTCTCAATACATATCCAATCCATATCTAATCTGGACTTAATTTTAAACATTAGATCTGCTTTATTTTATTAAATGACAAACTTTATAAACAATTTAAGTAACTGCTTCTGTCATCTAATCACAGAAATAGTCCCTTCACGTTGAGGCACTTGTAATATACAAAAAAAAAAAAAAAACAGACGTGATATAATTAGATGCTTACATGATACTGACAATTAACAGGCATCGGATGTTAAGACACGAACAATAGGATTTTACGTATCTAAAAAAGACTTAAATCAACATTGAAATAGGAATATAGTACACAAAAAAGAGACAAAGAAAGTCACAGCCATATTTTGACACTAAAATCACTTATTTTTGCAAAAGAGATAATTACATTATGATACTGTCATCAACTATGTATCTGTTACCCATTGCCGATAAAGCGGAGTTTAAACTTTAGTTAAAATTTCTTCAGCAAAATATGTAACAAATATATATTTTTATAAAATTACATAATTCTATATAAACATTTCGTATACAATTACAACATATTTCCAAATATCCAACAATAATTTATATAGTTGACAATTTACGTACAAGAGTACATAGTGCGTATAAAACACATGTCAATCCTTACTTACAATTTCTTAGACATAATAAAAAAAACAAGAAAAATGTAATAAAAGGCAATTAACAGTAAGTATTTATACCAAAAGACGTAAAAATAGACAACTTAAAACTCTATTAAGCGGTAATGAATGGCCTACTCAGCGGCGAACTTCTGCCTAGGCCAACTAGGTAGCTGCATAGGGCCCCAACTCCGGAGGGATAATAATAATAATAATAATAATAATAATAATAATAATAATAATATGATTATTATTATTATTATTTTAAAGACAAAATATGTTAAATTAATAAAAGTAAAAGTAAAGTCTGTTTTTTGCTAAATTACCCATTACTCTGTTAACTGCCTAGAGGCCAAGAGTCTCTACGTCCAGGCCTGTGATTCAGTATAATATGAATTATTATATAAATGATATTCCGCTGTTTGTTTTCTTTTAAAATCTATTTCTATGCTACAACAAACTGTTTACTGTAAAGAAAAATTTAGCAATACTTGAAGATATTTTTAGTCCTTTATATTTCATCATTCATCCATTCCTGATTCTCAAAGCATCAATTCCTATAAATCAGTAATTTTCCTGAACATACTCAGTTTAATCAA
This sequence comes from Periplaneta americana, assembly GCF_040183065.1. Lineage (NCBI taxonomy): Eukaryota > Metazoa > Arthropoda > Insecta > Blattodea > Blattidae > Periplaneta > Periplaneta americana. Next base: position 33,389,457 of record NC_091123.1, on the reverse strand, counting down.
TATTACCATAACCACCACCACTACCTAAAATAGTCAAACATTGCATCCTTTGAGCTGGCCACCTCTCATTCTTGGCAGAATTTTAAAGCACTACAGGTCTACATCCATTACAAGAGAGACTTCGAAATCATATGGTCACCATAATCGCCTCACATATCAAAAGGCTAAAACATAACGGATAAACAGTTAGTATTTATAGGAAGGAGCCTGATGTCGATCGGATCCTCTATATCTTGAAATAGAAAAGCTACAAAGTGTAAGAAATAAGGCCTAAAAAAACAATTCAACAACGTTAACCAACTATGATCATAGGTTTGTTGTTAGTCGTCTTCCAAAAAAAGGAAATGATACTCATTTAAATTTTACGTTCCATATATCTTTATTCTCTTTATTATAAAAAAATTACAATTGTTAGAGCAACTGGGTATGGACTGGAAGGTCTTGAGTTCAAACCCGGGCAGTGACGGGACTTATCTTTTTTCGCTGAAACTTCCAGAACGGCCCCGAAGTTCGCTCATCATCCTATCAAATTTGAGTACCGAGTCTTTTCAGAAGGTAAAAGGCAGTCGGAGCGTGATGCAAACCCCACAATCTCATTCTAGTGCCCAGGTCAAGAAAGCATGGAGTTCTACCTCCATTCTCTCCAAGCGCCCTCAAGGTTTATGTAAAGGATGCCTTTACCTTTAGTGCAAGCAGGACGAATGGTGCAAGTATTGTAATGCTATAAAAATCGATGTTTATATTTCCATGGAAATATAAGTCTTCAGCATACATCAATCAAAAACGTGTGTTGGGAATGCCGTTTATCTGCCAGCTTCTGTACAGAAATTTCTCCCACAGTACTGGTCGGATTTTGTTCATTTTCAATATGTGCGACTAAATATATATCCGGGAATGAAACATATTAAATGTAATAACTTTCAGTAAAATAAATCAATGTCTTTACTTGAAGTCATGAATAAATAATAGTACTCAAATTCAAGAATTGTTAGAAGAGTTAGCCACCGGCGTAGCTCGGTCGGTTAAGGCGCTTGCCTGCCGATCCGGATTTGCGCTCGGGCGGGTTCGATTCCCGCTTAGGCTGATTACCTGGTTGGGTTTTTTTCGAGGTTCTCCCCAACCGTAAGGCAAATGTCAGGTAACCTACGGCGAACCCTCGGTCTCATCTCGCCAAATATCATCTCGCTATTACCAAATTCATCGACGCTAAATAACCTCGTAGTTGATACAGCGTCGTTAAATAACCAAGTTAGAAGAGTTATAGAATATACATGTAATAATATGTAACTTTTTTTGCTTCCGTTACAAGTTATTTTAAATGCTAACGGTGAGAAGATATGAAATACGCAAAGAATTCATGGGAAATTTTTATAAATTCTGAGAGAGTAACTTTGAGACTATTTGGTATATTTATTTCCACTTTCTGTTTTCTATTTGATAAGCAATATATCGCCGGTGTTCACGTAAAAGCGCTTATCCCATAAAAGATTTTTTTTTTCAGAAACAACTATAATTACACTTTAGCACATTATTATTAGATACTGTCTTTATAATATGAAAGAATATAAACATAATTAACAAAACACATATATTCACGTTTTGTAATTAAGTTTTAACTAATTACACTAATTACAACAAAAAAGTCACATTTAAGCTCTTATACCTAAACACCATCGATATATAAACCAACTACAGTTTCATCTTTAAAGCCATAGAACTTCAAATTGTTCACCAATATTTTGTGTAATAGCGAAAGTTGTCTTTACAGTGTCTATGAGATGAAATAATGAAATAAATTTTAACAACATTCAACTAATTGAAACTATTTTACAAATTTTAATAAAACTATCTGATAAAAAATACAGAGCACGAAATAAGTCGACAAAAAAAAAAAACAAATATTTTTATCCTAACCCGTATGAGAGAAAATTAAAAGTAGCGGGGTCTCTGTTGATGTGGTCATCACGGCACACGGCCACCGTTTACATTAACAGTGAATGAACATAGATTCCCTTTGAACAGGAGATAAATATTCGCTGCTCTCCTTGGACTCGAACATGGATCGGTTCGCTTTGTAGTAAATATTTAAGATACATACATATATACATACATACATATATACATACATACATACATGTTTTTATTATTTTATATTTACTTATTTTGTTTAAAATAAAAGGCAGAATAACCATGCGGTATATCAATGAAATTAAATCAATCACAAAGCTATGTTTTAGACGTCAGTTGTCTTTGGAAGCCAGCGTCAAGTCGAGCACACCTTTTTAATAAAATTCATTGACAAATCTATAAAACATATGCAGCATGAAAGAAGTCGACGTCAACAAATCCCTCCCTCCACCTATGGTCTTACACCCGCCACCACCACTACCACAACCACCACCACCTCTACAAGAACCACCACTACCATTTCGTGGCCGCGGCAGCATCGCGAGATTTGCCTCAGCAGTCCACACCAAGTGAAAGTTCGCCGACAATTGGTTCCAGCGCTAAAGCCATTCCATGTGCCAGCCCTGTCTGCCGTATTACCGTGCTTGACGTCTGGCGAGCTGCTACTCTCGGTCAGTAGGCAACGTTCCCTACATCCATGGTGACACAAACACACATCCTCATCTCCTTGGTGATCGATGACTTGCTAGAATCCTAATCTCTTGCATTCATAAAGACACAAGTCCGATATCCAGGCACTTAAAGACTCTCTCGTTCATAGACACAACTCGTCTCGTATATAAACAAGAATCCGAACGTTTTATGGTGAAAAAATTCTTAGCTGCTGTGTTAGCGAGCCACTCAAAACACGCGTATTGCATCGTCTCTACCTGTTAGCCCAGACATTAAGTGACACTCCGTGTTAATCTCAAAGTGATAAGTGACAAGCCGCGGGGAGGGACCTCGTGTTGCTCCGAGTGTGTGAAGTGACTTGTGTGAACAGTGTCAACAGAATTTTCGAAAATGAGGAGCAACAGGCTCCTAGTATTTTTTGTATTTTGCCTCCTTTACCTGCAGGACGCGGTAAACTCGGTGGCCGCAGGAAACCGTAGTGCTAGGACGAGCAATGGACCTACGAGCTACTCCAGCTTCATCCCACAGACACATTCGCAGTTGCACAGGAATGGAAGTCTAGCCAGCCTAAGTAAAAACATCTCGGCGGCTCTACCGGGTGTTAACAGATCTGGAGGACTTCGCAGCAGGTGAGTAACAGGTTCTGCGTGCACTGGGAAGTAGCATCATGCTCTGTGCAGTCCACGAAGGAAAGAAAGTAAAATGAATCGATACATTAGACTCCAAAGAAACCAGCATTCGTCGGAATACATATAATAATACAATCTAAACGTTCATGTTCGATATTACTGTCTTCCGATGTGGCTCAGATGGCTATTTATTTTCCTTCTGCTAGGATTGGGTGTATGTGTGCAACGTCTTGTGTTTCTCCTGTGTTGTTATAAGCGACGGCCTTGCGCCATGATGATAACTAGATAGTCCCGCTACTTGGAAAAGCCTAATATTGCTTCACAAAAATAACATGAAACAGAAAACAGATTAGATATTCCAATACTTGAAAGCAGTAGACTACATTTTACTATCATCATCATCATCATCATCATCATCATTATCAATATCATCATCAAACTTTTAAGCATATAGGCCACTGTTCACCTCTTCCGACTTTAAAATGGACCCGTCATTTTCTCCAAAGCATTGCAATGGTCGATCCCCCTCTCTTCTTCCACTTGAAATATATGTTTTTTATTAATTTTCGCAACCTTAATCTGCAGTTTAGGTTTAAGTTACTTGTTCAATCCAATTCGTTTTTAACATCCCTTCTCCTCCCAAAATTTGAGAGTCACTGTAGTTCTGGGCAGGTTTCAGTCTGGATTTACCTTTGGCTCAATTATCATTATTATTATTATTATTATTATTATTATTATTATTATTATTATTATTATTATTATTATTGACTAGGAGAAACAACCTTAAAATTCTACGAAGTTATGACAATTCCAAAATTGCTATAATGGAGTGAAACTTGGACATTACGAAATGCACTTTGAAATAAAATTCAATCAGGAAAGATTAACTTTCTGAAAAGCAACAAGAGGTTCTAAATTATATATAATTAGAAATGAAGAATTTCGTAACGAGTTTGAAATCTTTTCCCTTCATGGAAAACTCACCGAGTATAAAAACAAATGGAACTTTCACGTTTTAAGTAAGCCAGTATCTCGCATTTCACGACAAGCTTATGAATATTAGGCACGAAGAACATGAAACCTAGGACCACCAAAGAAAAGATAAAAAGACTTCATTTGAGCTAGGGCCTATAATATAGTTAGAACAGGAGATTCTCCTATGCCATAATGTGATGATGGTGATTATTATTATTATTATTATTATTATTATTATTATTATTATTATTATTATTATCATCATCATCATTAATTAAATATCTTGTAAGTAAACCATAAGTATCGCATATTTAAGGCTTCTCTGAATTCATTGTCTAAATTCGAATTTCACTGAGGGCCTGGATACAGCCTATATGCGTTGTCAATGTAATTTCCTTTATTGTCTTGAATAGAGCCCGGCTATTTGCTTACTCCAGTTCCCGTTATCTATCTAGGTTAGGCTGAAAATAGCTTTAATATTACTACAGGTAAACTTCGCTAGCTGTAAGAAAAACACTTGATACATCTCCATCATCATCATCATCATCATCGAATACGTATTGACTAAAAATCACAGCTTTAACTGTTGAAGGCACGGTCGTATGGCAATTAACCTATGTGCTGGCCCAATTTTGTGTTGATGTCACATTTCGGGAATCACAACTTATCCATTCAGTGCTTGTCGAGAAATGTTCTCAAAATGAATTTGAGATAAACTTGATTAGGCGCCTGAACACTATTATTATTATTATTATTATTATTATTATTATTATTATTATTATTTCTTTATTCTCATTATCGTGACTTGTCAGTTGTGTATCGGAATTTGACTCCAGATTAAATACACATTCCTCATGAACATATCCAGAAAGTAGGTATCAATTTCCTTCACAAAACTTTCCGAAATATATGAGCAAATTGTCACAGGTTTAGTGCCAATTATAAAATGTAGAATATATATAATTCTGAGAACCATTATAATTGACACTTCTATTATTATTATTATTATTATTATTATTATTATTATTATTATTATTATTATTATTATTTACAGTTGTATATACAGTTGAAACTAAGATGCACAGTTTTAATGTTAGTTCGAATCCTGCCTAGATTATGGATGTTTGTACTTTAAAGATAAGCGTCATAAAAAATTATAAAGAAAATGCAATAAATTATTTATATGAATAAGTTTCTTATTACAGACATATACTTAACAAAAAGTTAAGATTATTATAGGATTATGGAAGCAAACAGACCAAATACAAAAAAAAATATGTAACATTTATTACTGAAGTCGCTGTGCTTTTAAGTCATAAGTCACCACAAGCTAGAATAATCAGCTAGTATGTATGTAGAATTCAGTACAGAAATTAAACATTGCAAAACCAATAAAACACACCTACTATCTACAATAATTTACACTACAAATATGATTCCACACATCAACCTTCCTGTAAGCCTACTGAAACTGCGGCATTTAAAACATTTGATTTCACTTCTTTAACGACACGCGCTACTGAATACCTGTTCCATTGTAAGAAAATATCTGCATAATAACTATGCATAATAATTTTAATGTACAGTTAACAAAACAAATATTCTTTAATGAGAGCAAATATGATAATTATGATGATAATAATAATAATAATAATAATAATAATAATAATAATAATAATAATAATAATAATAATAATAATAATAGTATGAGTAAGCAATACATTAGAAAAGATTACAAAGTAAGGCAAGAGTAGTCCGCCTCCTTGGTTTCGAGGTAACGTGCTAGATTCCTGATGAAGGTGGCCCGGGTTCGATTCCTGGTCGTGAAGTCAGGGGGATTTAATTCGGACCTCTTCACGAAGACTAGTTGTCTGTCCATTGTCCAAGTGTGTGTGGTGTCTCGCAGTGGCCCCCGGGTACCCAGACCCAGTAAATAGGGGTGTCCTGCAGTGTGTGCGTATGTTGAGTAGAGCTGTTGGTCTAGGTACAACAAGCCTCAGGTTGCGGTGCCGAAATTAGTTATATAAAAAAGGCAAGGGTGGCAAATAAGAATAGAAGTTATACAAAAGATATTGTTTTTTTTTTTTATTTTCACAGTAATTGAGATATGAACAGTAATTTGGGATTATTATTAGCAGTGTCTTGAGAATTACTGTCTACGATATTTCGAAACTACATACAATTTTATATTCAGGATCGTACTGCAAAAAAACCGAAGGATGATCAACGTATTTGGTCCGTTAGGTCTGGACAATTCAAGCAATTACTTCCGAAATGCAGGAAATAGTAAATCTCAATATACAGTTGGTAAACCAAATTAATATTCTTCAGAATACATCACGCCTCGCCTATTGCTGCTCCTTCTAGTGGTATTTTGAAGAAAAAGAGTGCGTGCTATTAAAGTTTTCGAATATAAAGAACACAAAATAGAATTTAGAAGATCTTGTACAAGAAATAAGTTTAAGTCGTTCCAATCATTTTATCAGCGTTAGAAGTAATATCAAAAAAACATAATTGAAAATGCATCTGTGAAGATTACCAATAACATAATATCCAGTGTTCAACTGCGATGTAAAGAGTTGACTGGACCTTTGCACAATAAAAAAAAAGTTATTGTCTTACTTGAAAATCTAAACAATTTTCCATAGAAAACCTATCAAAGAAATAATAATAATAATAATAATAATAATAATAATAATAATAATAATACTTACTTACTGGCTTTTAAGGAACCCAGAGATTCATTGCCGCCCTCACATAAGCCCGCCATTGGTCCCTATCCCGAGCAAGATTAATCCAGTCTCTATCATCATATCCTACCTCCCTCAAATCATTTTAATATTATCTTCCCATCTACGTCTCGGCCTCCCTAAAGGTCTTTTTCCCTCCGGCCTCCCAACTAATAATAATAATAATAATAATAATAATAATAATAATAATAATAATAATAATAGGTTAGAGTGGGGTAAATACATAACCATCTCTGTCTCGCAAACGGGGCTACTGTATTACCTCCATAATTTAATTTTGGAGTAGGTGAGAAATGGCCTACATATTTTGTTTGAAGCCTGCTAATTCAGGGACAGGGTTCATTTACGCGTATAAGTCTACAAGGGCCTGTCAGCTTTACAATTCTTCTGAGGGAAACCAATAAATCACTGGCAATTAATAATAATAATAATCAGGGAACGGATTTATATGGACTAAAAATATATGAAATATGTAAATATATATGTAGTTATTTTTACCAAAATATGGAATTAAATATGGATTTTTACCAAAATATGGAATTAAATATGGACTTAAAATTATAAAAAAATGACTATGTACGTTAAATATTGGTACATTTTAATCAAACTAAACAAAAAATATAATGGACGTACCTTATCTTCCAATGTAGTTTCAACAAAACACAATTTTTATTGTCTGTTACCATAACAATAGGTTACAAACATTTCTTTCAAGTGCTGAAAAGTGAATCTTCTTCTATTGTCTCTGAGGATAGATTTATACTGACTAAAAGAGCGTTCGACGTCACAAGAAGTAACTGGTACATAATTCAATTTCACAATGTCTGCTGGGGATAAGTCCAAGTTAATCTTCACTGTTGATTCACCACTCATCACAGCAACAACCTTTTGTAGTTCTTCATATCCAGGGTTTTTTGAAAGTACAGTGTCCACCTTAGCTCTTACTGCATCTGCAACTTTACCTCTACCACGATTCAGTTGTTCCACAGTACTATTTATAATTTCAAAACTTTCAGATAGTGAAAGGTGCCTATTTTGGAGACTTTTGAGCGTTTTTATGATGCATGAAAATGTATGCTGAATGTGAGCTAAGTCATTCTTCACACTTATGTCACAGGTAACTGTTTTCGCAGTATCAATTGAGACTGCATCTTCAGAGTCCAATGCAAGGAGAACATTGTTAATAGAGTCTATATGTTCGGCATAATATTCAACTGCTTCTAGCCATGTACCCCATCTAGTTAAAATTGGCTTTGGTGGCAATGGAATTTCAGGGTACATTTCTTTCAACACGTTAACTCTACTGGGAGCTTTGAGAAATACTTTTTTCACTGATGAAATCAACAAATCTACTTTAGGGAAATTGTCTCTGACCACTTCTGCCACACGATGAAATGCATGCGCCACACAAGTAAAATGAGTCAATTTAGGATATACAACAGATAATGCTTGTCCAGCTTTGACCATATAAGGGGCAGCATCGCTAATAAAGAATAACACATTATCGTACATAATACCCTTTGGCCACAGGATACCCATAGCTTCGTTGAACAGTTTAACTATAGTTTTGTTATTGCACTTTTCTAGAACATCACAATGTAAAAGAATTCGTTCAGAATATTGTTCACTTAACAAACCGATAACTACATTACCAACAAGTCTACCTTCTTTGTCGGGAGTCTCATCAATGGAAACCCAAATTGAACTATCTTTGATTTCATCTCTTATCTTCTGTATTGTCTCATCGTAGATGGATGGAGCATACGTCTTCCTAAGTGTTGACTCATCCGGGATTGTATGTTGAGTATATTTTTCAAGGAATTCCCTGAAGACCTTATTCTTTAGTTTGTAGAGAGGAATATCAGCAGAGATGAGAGAACGGCACAGGTCGATGTTAAACTCAGATCTTACATTCGATGTTGTTGGTTGTGTTAAAAACAATTGTCTCTGCTTGGAATTTAGTTGTTTGTTGGCCTGATGTTTACTAGTTGTAATGTGTTGTTGCACCAGGAACTTTTGTGTAGATGATACTGCACACTGACACAAATTACAAAATAATATTTTATTGTCAGTTGATAAACCATCTTCTTTAAATTCTGAAATGTAACTTGTTAGTTTTGATTTTAAATTGACTGAATGACGTACTTTTGGCATATTTACCGTCTTTATAGTATGATTTACAAAACTGAACCTATGTGTACTCTGACTGGCATTTAACTGTTGAGCTGCACAACTGAAGTCTGTTAAAATTTTTAAATTAAATTAATACAGTTTTGTAACTTACTTTCCCATTGTTGATAGGACTGCTAATTTTCAAATAACTCTGATGTTAAAGGGATTACTGAACATGTGTTTAAATCTCTATTGTTGAAATGTATTTTTAAAAGTTAATGGAATTTTGTTTTGTTTTATTGTTAAACCTAATATAATATGGACTGTTTTATATGAAATATGGAAAATATATGGAAATTAACGAAAATATGTACTAAACTCTAAAATATGGAAAAATATGGAAAATAAAAGTAGGATTTTTCAACCCTACACATTGTGAAACATAAAGATAATGCAAAATATAAATTATATTAGCTTTATAAGTAAATATGTATTTACATATAAATCCTTTCCCTGATAATAATAATAATAATAATTTTGTTTTATAACAAAACTATCGTCGTATTGGCTGTACATGTCAAATAAATGCAATACTGATCCACGATATTGTTTATAATACCATAAGAAAGATAGCACAAGTTACAAGAAATCTTCTAAGGTCTGGTAATAGAAAGAGAATAAACTCGCCTAAACATAGTAAAGGTTATCCAGCCAGCAGCAAGACCATATGCAAAGCATAGCGCGTTCCAAATATTGGCTCAAACTGGTACTGTGATCGCACTGGCAGACTGACAACTTGTGACGTGTTCTGAGATACATAAAGGTCAGCCAGCAGGCGAGACTACCGAAGCACTGAACCCACTCTTGTGTGCACGGCTCACACTCGTATCGCGGCTCTGAATCTCATGTCGTTTCGTTCCATTTATTCAGATATCTGTTGTTTTGCCAAAGACGGTGACGGTTGGACATCAAGGCCATGGCAACAATGTCGTGTTGCCATGACTGTGACCATTGTCGGTGCTGGCACTCCCACGCCATGTCACACCTGACTTGGAAGTCATTCATCCATTTATCTAAGCGTTCAAGTCACTTCGGTAGAATCAGTTATGATTTCAGACAATGTTTTCAAGTAGGAAAGAATTGAAAAATAAAAGAGCGAGAATCGGAAATAAAGTTAATAAGCAAAAAAACAAAAGAATACTCTTTTACCAATGCTAATGTGTGTACTTCCATTTGATAATATAATTTTTATTTATTTATTTATGTGCTGTATAACAGCCAGGGACCAATAACAGTTCAGCACAAGACAATATCATTACAAGAACATTAATAATGATAGAAATTACAATAAAAGTACATAGGAATAAGTGAAGCGTCTGTCGGCTGAAACAACGTTGTAAGTTACAAAATTTTCATTCGGCATGTTTCCGTGTAATAATGTTGTATGCCATGTTACCTTGCTATACTCTTTGGCTTGCAACTGTCCATCAATGCAGTACGTGAAATTTGTCCACTCAAACGTTTGCTACCCTCATAAGAACAACGTTGTACGTGTACACATTTTTGCAGCTCCTGTAAATTTAACCAAATGTAACTTATAACGTTATTCCAGCCGACGCTTCAATTATTAAAATAATGACAATTTGAAATATGATAATTGAAAATTAAAGATGGAATCTTATAAATGAATATAATGCAAATGATAAAAATATGAGAATAATAATACAATACATATCTAAACAAAAGACACAAATTAATAGCAAGTGAAATAAAACTCCAAAATGTATATACTTACTTACTTACTTACTGGCCTTTAAGGAACCCGGACGTTCATTGCCGCCCTCACATAAGCCCACAAGATTAATCCAGTCTCTACCATCATATCCCGCCTCCCTCAAATCCATTTTAATATTATCCTCCCATCTACGTCTTGGCCTCCCCAAAGGTCTTTTCCCCTCTGGCCTCCCAACTAACACTCTATATGCATTTCTGGATTCTCCCATACGTGCTACATGCCCTTCCCATCTCAAACGTCTAGATTTAATGTGCCTAATTATGTCACGTGAAGGAAGCAATGCGTGCAGCTCTGCATTGTGTAACTTTCTCCATTCTCCTGTAACTTCATCCCTTTTAGCCCCAAATATTTTCCTAAGAACCTTATTCTCAAAAACCTTCAATCTCTGTTCCTCTCTCAAAGTGAGAGTCCAAGTTTCACAGCCATACAGAACAGCCGGTAATATAACTGTTTTATAAATTCTAACTGTCAGATTTTTTGACAGTAGACTAGATTACAAAAGCTTCTCAACCGAATAATAACAGGCATTTCCCATATTTATTCTGCGTTTAACTTCCTCCGAGTGTCATTTATATTTGTTACTGTTTCTCCAAGATATTTGAATTTTTTCTTCCTCTTCGAAGGATAAATCTCCAACTTTTATAGTTCCATTTCGTACAAACTACACATTAAATGGATCCAAGTTCAATCCATGCAAATTGGCTATTTTATACATCTGCAGACAGGAGAGAGGGATTTAGAATTTCTATTGTAAAATATTTTATGAAATCTTAAACCCTCAGCAGAAATTCGAAGACTGATATTGCTTAAGAAGGATTCACAATCAATATCAATCTTAATAACTTTGCAAAAAAAAAATAAATAAATAAATAATCAAGATCTTGATGTCTGGCAAATAAACTACAGTAATTAAAATATTTGAAGTTAATCTCATATTTATAACCAACGGAATTACGTAAAAATCTATAAGAACACAAGGAAATGAATTTTCTCTGAATATTCTCCAATTTAGCCGAGTCAGTGGAATTAATACTATAGATGCATATTCAAGCTTGAATCTAACCAACGTATAGTATAAAATTAATAAGACACATAGGAGTAGAAAAAGAATAAGTTACAGATCTAATTAGACCAAACATTCTTATTGAATGGGTGCACATGATCATGGAAATATAATTTAGAATCAAGTAAGATACCAAGATCTCTAATACAATCTTTCCTAGTAATTATAACATTATTAAGAGAATAATTAAATAATAATAATAATAATAATAATAATAATAATAATAATAATAATAATAATAATAATAATAATACTAATGAGTTTAAAATTCCTAAACATGTAAAACGTTTGACTTAAGACCTATTTACGAGTACAAAAACATTTACAGACAATTCTGCATATCTAACATAGGTTAATATTTATTTATATTAGATATCTAAAATAAACATGTGATTCAGTGTCTAATGGAGAAAGAGGGGATAAGAATGATGACAGAAGTGAGGAGAGGTAGAGCTGATTGTAAGTTATAGAGGTAAGTGAATGAGTATGATTAAATAGTCTAAATAAAAGTTAGTTCAAAATTAGGGAAGTTTTAGACGATAGGAAGTACTTCAAAATATAAGTAAACAATAAAAGTGGGGAGGTGTTCAGTAGAAAGAAGAGAAAATTTTAAGGTGAGAGATTAGAAAGCAAATTGAGACTATGTATTTTAGTAATAGAGGTACAAAGGTAAAATAAGATGACTGCACACGTCAATGAAAGTTTGTATGTGCTATTGTAATTAGAAGGTAATGGGGAGCACGAATACAGAGATGTGCTGGCGACCCATTACCAAATAAGAGTTTAGAAATAAATATATCATATCACATCATATTAGATATCTGTTTAGTATGTGAGCAGTTCGCAGTAGAGATTTTTTCTTCAGTTCCATGATTATATGTTTCACGGACACAGCTTTCAGATAATTTTGTAGGGGATTTTAAAATACATTCTCACGTTAGCCAGTAAGCAGCGGTATATTAAATTTGCTATGGTGTTCCATATGCATTGCACTTGAACCTTCATCACACTCATATTTTAAGATCACTTCAGACTCCTTTCTTATAATGTTTCCATGCGAAATAATTGCAACATCTATGGTATAAAAACCATACTCTACTTATGTTCGTTATTAAAGTCATACTATTATTTCTTTTATTCTTTCTTACTCTGTTTAAACCCTCATTTTTATCAGACTTACACATTTTGGGAGGGAGAATCACCTTATCGTACACTAGACATCTCATTGATGGGGGCCTTCTTGGCCGTGTGATTGCCATTGCTGGCAGGGCCACCGCATCACAGGACAATCACAAGACAATGGACAAACGCCAAGTTCCGTGAGTGAAGATACATTTCTTTCACTGACCGCGCCGGGAATAGAACTTCCGTCCGTTTGGTTAGGAAACGCACGCGTCATCCACATAGTTACAACGGCGATCTGTTTTATTATTATTATTATTATTATTATTATTATTATTATTATTATTATTATTATTTGTGTGGTATATTTACACGCGTGCCAAACGGGATGCTTAGCCAAGGGTAGATCAATTCATTACAAATTATAAAGTAAAAACTAAGTAAAATGATAGGCCTACTATGCATAGTTTACACAAATAAGCTATACAATTTTTAAAATTAACACTTTTTCTATCAAAATAATCACTGTTGTGTAGGCTAATTTATACACGAATAAAAGAAGGTATTGGCTATACTCTCAGCTCAGCCTACTTGATAACTATTCATACATACTTTACCGCAAATAAAAGTATAATGTTCACAATTACATTCCACTGAGGGAGGAGGGGAGAATTTTGAGCTCTAGGTGAGAGGAAACTTCATCACAGAGGTTGACTTGTATATTGATAAGTCTACTATTTATATACGTTTATATCGAACTGATAATCTTTCAATTGATGATAACTAAGCTGCTTTGTTAATCTATCGACGACCTAGATCCCTTTCTTGTATTGCTTCATATGTTTTTTTTTTTCCCAACAATTTCTTGATACGTCCATCACCTCCTTAATAATCATTACCATCTATCACCAATATCATATGGAGTTAAATTATCAGACTATGTTCCAAGTAGAGGTAAAGGTAAAAGGAACAAAAAAAAAAAGAAGAGAGATCTTAATTTTATTGTTTTAACTTCTTTTATCTATCTACGTCACAAGTGTGATTTCGAGTTTATCATAAGAAAAGTTAAATAAATTCAATTTATAGATTTTATCCATGAAATAACTGAGCTTCAGTGTATAACATATGCGGAAACTATTTCCCTATAGCATTTCTCCAATATACTATACCACAAAAAGGCGATAAAAAGCAAGCATTTACTCCTTCGCAGATTTCATTGTCTGATGACCCGTCACCTATTCAAAGATATTTCTCCCCACTTTCTACAAGAAGTTCGTCTTCAATTTCATTACTTGTAACATATCTTATCCCTTCACGCCTGTTTACATGAATGGGTTTGTGAATTGCCGCCAAGTCGAAAGTTCTCTAACTTATCGTATATGTTGAACCACTTCTCTTGACAGACGATACGAAAAATTATTAGCATGTACGTCATTAACGGTGAGAAAATTGTATTATTAAGGCGCAGGTAGACTACTGCTGACAAGGTATTAACTTAAATTTAACAAAACCAAGGCACAGTATGTTGCCACACCAAGTCCTTGAATATTAATTAATAATTATGTGATTCCTTCATAGCTTTATGGCTTGAGTACAGCTGCCCATAATTTCCAGATCATGAGCTCCTTTAGTGTTCCGTGTGAAGTCTAAATTATTAATTAATTATAATTATATGTTATTATAATTATATGGTCCAACAATTGTAATAATTGAGCCGTTCAGAGCAAAAGTGGTGTAAGTCAAAATTGAGCAATGAGGTTTAAAGTAAAAATTCAGTAAAATATAGCGCAAAATAGCAATTAATATGTCCTTCTTGCTATCCAATGACTAGTAATAGTTTAAATAAATTTAACATTAATTGCTTCTTTGCGCTATATTTTACAGAATGTTTATTTTAACCCTCATTACCCATTTTTGACTTACACCATTTCTGCTCTGAACGGCTCAATTGTTAAGTTAATATTGGAATAAATTAGGAAATAAATAATTAATATATTTTCTCCATTACTTATAGCAGCTAATATTCATCCTATAGTATAATTAATTGAAGAATAAGTTAACATTTTTCGAACAGAAATTTGATTTAATCCTACAATAGAACCAATAATAACTGATAATAAAATTATGGATCATGGATCAGTATCGAATATAGGCTAAACGAATTGAAATTTCCGCTTTCGAAGATGATGAGCACAGACAAAAGCAGGTGAAACCTTAGCATTTCCAACATGCACTAGATCTCTCTTGGCACAAATTATGTTCTCAGGAATGTGACAGACATCAAGAAGTAGTGCACATTTTTAAAGAAATGGATCTGACGTTTTAAAACCTGTAGTTTTCGTGTCGAAAGCATGGCGATAAGAATATGTTTTCATTTTCCTCTCTTTCTGTACCTTGTGTGTACCGGTCAGGTTCACCGGCTAGAACGTGATAGAATTTATAGTGGACGGTGCAGACGTTACAGACGTCAAGGTACTCCCATTTCATCTATCATTCCACTAACACTCTCAATCTTCCCTCAATTTATCTATCATCTGCAATAGTTCAAAATAGAATGGAGTGATGTCTTGGGGATAGTACGGATTCCTGATGCTGATACAGGACGGACATCGCGCTCCGGAACCCTGTGCGGATGGAACTGGTTCTATCAGGAGCTAAGGCAGGATGGCCCACCTGTCAACATCGTATTCACGAATATCACCCAGGCCACCTATCGGATGTGAGAAATATCACATATATAGGGCGCGCAATGGATCAAAGTAGCGCAGAGCTAAACCAAGCCAAGTCAAGCCCTCTTTTTATGCTTTCAGCCAAACTCCGCTATCACTTTTAGATTCTTTCTGATGTAATACATGCTTCCTAATTTTACTGTACAGTAACTAGTCAAGGCGATAAGTTCTAACTGCTCACAAGTGTAAAAAGTCGCAAATGAAATTATTTTACTTCCACTTACAATTTTATTTTCATGTTTCCTTTCGATCTTCCTTTATTGTATCCTTCATTATTTGTTTGTTTCTTTTCTGTTCCTTCCGTATTTAAGTTCTTAAACCAAACTTTCAGAATCTTTATTTTCCAGTCTTACGGGTTAATAAATGTCTTACGCGTTTTAATAGTTCTCCTTGAATCTGGTGATAAGAATTTATTCGTAAATTTACTCAAATTGATACATTTAATTTCTATTTCAATTCTCTTCTATTTTGGCCTTCTTCACGCCTTTTTTTTTTCTTTTCTCATTCATTCTTTGTTTATTTTTCGACATCTGCAGTTCCTTCTTTCTTGTTTGTTTTTTATGTCAAACCAAACTCCAATACCATCTCCAGTTTCTTCCGTGTGTAATAAATATCTACTTGACATTTACGAGTAATATAAGAATATATTTGATTATATCTTGCCTTCACTTCATTTACTTTATTTAGCTTTTCTCTTCCTCCGTATTTTTTTTTTTAATTTTCTCGCTTTCTTCATGTTTTCTTTGCCACTTCCTTCTTCTTTCATGTATGCCTTTTCCCCACCTACAAACTTCAAGGAGCAAATAATTTCTAAACACGTTCACCTGTAACACAAGTTTTCTTGTTCTTATGCTTGCCTTCACATACAATTAGAAATTTCATAACATAAAAATGCTTCATGTTTTACTTGTCTCAACTTTCTTCGCCCTTCAGATATTTTCCTATTTTCTCTTTATTTCATGTATTTTTGTACCTCTACATACTCCGCTGTAATTCCTAGATTTATTCGGCATGTGACACATTTCTTGATTTTATAGCTGTAATTAGGTACGACGAAGAATTCAAATTGCTTATAAATTTAATAACACAAAATGTCTAGATATTACATAGAAAATCACATAAGGAAAACTGTACGTCTTAATTATGCAATTAATGCTAGTAATAACATTTTTAAACCCTCTCATGTTCAAAAACATAGGCTACTAAAATAATTAATCATAGAAAACACTGGCGAAGTCAATTCTCATGAAAGTATGGTAATGGAGCTTGAATTATACGTAAATATGATGAACATCGAATCTCTGCTAAAGAAATGAAGTTTTTAAGAAGAACTGCAGGCTACACTGAATTAAACAAAATAATAGTCAAATACTGACCTGTTAGAATAATTACAATTGATCCAATTTCAGAAAACACTGAACATTATAGAGACGAATGGAGGGCTCGTGTCCTTAGAATGACTTCCGAAAAAAATGCCTTTCCAAATACTAAATTTCCATCCACGGGAAAAAGTCTTTCGGCGTCCAATGAGACCGTAACAGGCTATTAGGCGTAACAGATGGAAGGAAGAAGATTTCTATATATAATTATTTCTATGTTACCTTCCACATTAATTAATGTTCTTAATTTAGTTCTGTACTTCCTTCCGTCTTTCTTCTTTCCCTTCCACACTTCTCTGTATGTGACGCATGTCTTCTCAGTTTTATAGCTGTATCTACGTGTATAACGAACAAAACAAACTGCTCATAAATATAATAAAATGGATAAATTTCCTTGTCTGAACTTCCTTGTTTCCTTTCTCCCGTATTACGACTTTTTCTTCTTTTGCCCGTACCATCCTTCACTCTTAGTTTCTTCCTTTCTGTCTTTTTGTAATTTCAACCAAACTCCGCCATCATATCCAGCCTCTTCCGTGTGTGATACATGTCTCCTTGACTTTATAGTTGTAACTAGGTATGGCGAACTGCTCGAACTGCTCTTCATTACGCAGCTTTCTCCGTCAGTCTTAATTCATCCCTCTTTAGTGCCTTCACCTGTGCTCCTCCCTCAAGTTTCACGCGTTACGGTTCCGAGACGCAGCCAGCCGCTGTTCCGCTGACACAAGTGGGCATTTCAGTTGCACTCTGACACTTTGAGTGCAGCCAATATGTTAATCCCACATGCCGTATGAGATATCTAAACTTTCCACGCGAAGGGAAGGGAATAACAGTACTTTCAGGCATCAGTACTGCCAACTCATGATTCTTTTTTTTTAGTAGGTTATTTTACGACGCTTTATCAACACCTTAAGTTATTTAGCGTCTGAATGAGATGAAGGTGATAATGCCGGTGAAATGAGTCCAGGGTCCAGCACCGAAAGTTACTCAGCATTTGGTTGAGGGAAAACCCCGGAAAAAACCTCAGTCATGTAACTTCCCCCTACCGAGAATCGAACCTGATTTCGCGGCCAGAAGCGCTAGCCGTTACTCCACAGGTATGGACCTCATGATTCTGATTCCTGATAAAATCATCAGAAAAAACGCTAAAAGAGAGGCCCTAATTCATATCTCGTCGACAGCAAGTGGAATTCTGGTAAACAAAGGCAGTCTCGGAGTAGATTTTCTCTAGACACTCCCATTCTCTACTTTGTTTATAGTGACTTTTTTATTTCTGCTATTGTATTTGCATTTCCGGTGATGTAGAAGAGAATACCTGATGCCCTTAACTATACCAGAATAAATAAATAAATTGTTAAATTCTCTTTTGCCAGTATCTACCTATTCTTAATCGTAGTTGTCATCATTGTCATCATCATTACCCATTAGAAAGGACATAAAGTGAATGTGATAAATCAGTATGTTACTAAGTACATATTTTTTGCACAAAAATCCTTCCATACATAAGCCTACACATCTTTATACGACGCCTTTTTGTCACAATTCCGTTCTTCATAACGTTACAATTGATACTCCTGCTTATAGTTCATTTTCTGGAGCTACCATTAAGTCTGCTCTGATTTGGTATTTTCACACCACCATTTTCCAGGTCTTCCCACATCTCGATGGCCTTCAGGATGTTAGTTCAGAATTTGCTTAGGACGTTTATCGTCTAGGTTCGACAGCCCAGACAGACATCTCAACTAGGAGACGATAAGCCTAATTAAAAAAATCAAACAAACTCATGGTCCTCCAGGTTGGGAGTTATGCGGTAGGATGTAGTAGTAAACAAAACCCACTCATAAGATTCAAATAGTAACGCCGGATGGATCTCATGGAACAATCACATTGGTAAAGAAAAATAACAAGAGTTTTCGTATCGGGGGGACAACTGCAGATAAATAATAATAATAATAATAATAATAATAATAATAATAATAATAATAATAAACTAATTTATTTATTCTGGTGGTGTTAAGGCCATCAGGCCTTCTCTTCCACGCCACCAGAAATATGTATACAAACAGCGAAAAAAGAATAAAACACAATAACGTCCAATTAAAACAAAACAAAGTTTACATTGACAGTAACAAAAACATAAAAGATAATAAAAAAACATTGAAAATTTTTAATTTGTATACTATTAAACAAAGCATAAGATATATATTAATACGAGTATTATTTATCTAAATAACTAAACAAGAAATACAATAATAAATGACTATACAAAGACTGTAATCGACACATCTAGCACCTAGTAACTTATTGATAATGCATTTCGTTAGACAAAAAGTGCGTCTCTAACTTAATTTTTAATTTCGATAGCGTCCGGCAATCTCGATGTCACTGGGTAGAGGATTACAAAGACGAGGTAATGATACTGTACAGAAGAACGAATATAATGTCGTTCTGTGATGAGGGAGAGAAAGAAATGTTTGATTCTGATTCCATACTGTTGTGAGAAACTGAAAACGTGCTGTTAAGTACGTAGGAGTAGAGGTATGCAAGAGTTTAAACAGCAGTGTCAGTCAGTGAATGCATGATTCTTCGTTCCTTCAGGCGAACCCATGATAGAAGCTCGCGAAATGGTGTTACATGATCAAATCTGCGCCTATTACAGATGAATCTTATACACATATTCTGAGCACGCCGCAAACCTCTCAACCAGGTTATGGGTTATATTGTCAGCAAGGAATCGCAGTAACCAAGATGGGGCATTACAAGCGTCTGAATAAGAATCTTTTTTAGGGTACATGATAGAAATTTCCTCAGGTGGTTTAAAGAATGGAGCAACGACAATATTTTCTTACATATGTATGCTACCTGACTATTCCAATTTAGGTTACTGTCCATGAAGAAAACAACACTTTTAACGGTTTCAGAATATACGAGGAAAAGAAACAGAAATTCTCACGATTTTTAATAAGTGACAAGAAATTCGCAATTCTGATATACAGGGTGAACCGTAACTGATATCACTGATTTCAGGGGGTTATTCTTTAAGCTATTTCAAACAAAAAAGTTTAATACAATTTTACTCGTTTTTGCTTTCTTTTCGAGAAAGAAATTGTTTTATATTAAACATTTCATAGCGTGTTTTGGGAA
Organism: Periplaneta americana; assembly: GCF_040183065.1. Taxonomy (NCBI): domain Eukaryota; kingdom Metazoa; phylum Arthropoda; class Insecta; order Blattodea; family Blattidae; genus Periplaneta; species Periplaneta americana. The sequence continues at coordinate 33,369,182 of NC_091123.1, read as the reverse complement.
AACCATTGATTCAATTTACAATACGTTTAGTCATTTTAAGAGAGCAGTGTGTTATGACAATAAATGATTGAAAGAACTTAGTTATGTCCTTTAAATGTGCAAAAATTTTATCCTAACAAACGTAACATTGAAAAATTCATTTGAAGAGCGAGAAGAAAATTTTCCGTTCTAAGGGTTTGTCTCGTAAAAGGTTTGTCATTGAACACTTTCCAGTCTGTAGCTATATTATATTATATAAATTGTACAATTGATAAACGTCTTACTTGTGGGATTATAAACATTGCCCCCGGGTGTGCAATCCAGAAAACGAAAGTTCATCTTCTTTATTTGAGTGGGTATTAAATTATTTCTTTTATGTATCGTCTTCTGGAACTATAAACAGTGGTTTTTCCCAACATAATAAAGTAACTGAACCGTTGCGACACGTATAAAAGGAATAATAAAAAGTTTATCATTTTTGCGACTTTTTTTTTTCACCTTCAAGCTGTCTGTATCCAACCATAAAGTTCTTAAATAACACCCAACAAATTTAGCCAGAAAACAGCCAAGTTTGGAGTACTGCTCGCCTTGCATGCGTGTATGCGTGGCGTCACTTCCGTACTCCGTACTGTACAATTCCAGCGAGCGAGCTAGTCGGTCTGTCGGTCGCTCCAGATTATCGCCTAGCTGGCTGGCTGCTCTGGGCGGTCTCGCCACACCTTCCAATCAAGGACATGGGCACCGACCGGGCCGCAGCAAGGATATCGGGTGCACACTGCACAGCCTGCACGATCACTCACGCCCAGTGATGCTAAACGGAGCAAAATTTCCCACTTTTAGGGGAATTTTTCATTTCGAGAGTGAAAGTAAAATTCAATCACCACGGAAAGTTTACACGGAGGCTCGAATAATTTGTATATAAGGTTAATATTCCTCTCAAAAAGGATGTGTAAACATTCTCACAAACTTGAATCAAAATTTTAATCAGTTACTATTTAATGATCTTTGCATTTAAAGGATCATAAACATTAAGTCCATATGATGAAGGATGGGTGGAGTGGAGAAAAATTTTTCTCCGCCACCGGGACTCGAACCCGTGTTTTTACCTCTACGTGCTGACGCTTTATCCACTAAGCCACACCGGATTCCAGTTCCGATGCCGGATTGAATCCTCTCAGGAACTTACCACCTCTTAGTTTCCCTTTAGTGATCAACCCTCATGCACTGTGTCACAGATGTGTGACAGTGGCACAATGTCCAATGCACTATGTGCAGAGGTGCACTCATTACGAATGACTAAGTGGCCGGGATCCGACAGAATGAGCGCTGTCTTAAATCACTAAGTGATTATTTAAGCATGTTATATTATCATACGTACTTCGGTACATCACAATAAAATCACAATAATATTAAGTACAAAGATAATTTTAGAAGGAACGACAAGTTAACCTTTTAAGTATCTGGGCTACAATATTTCATACTTAAAAATAAAGACATTGCAAACAAAGCCACTAAATTTAAATATATATTTTTAGTTGATTATTTAACGACGCTGTATCAACTACCGGTACTAGGTTATTTAACGTCGATGAGATTGGTGATAGCGAGATGGTATTTGGCGAGATGAGGCCGAGGATTCGCCATAGATTAGGTCTACCTGGCATTCACCTTACGGTTGGGGAAAACCTTGGAAAAAACCCAACCAAGTAATCAGCCCAAGCGGGGATCGAAAGCGCGCCCGAGCGCAACTTCAGACCTGCAGGCAAGCGCCTAAACAGATTGAGCCACGCCAATGGCTTTTAACTATATATGCGGTGCAATAAAAAGATATCTTAAGAATACTCGGAAGGGCATAAAGTTAAAATTTTAAAAAGTAATGGTGGTTCCCATATTATTGTACAATGCAGAATTTTGAACAATAACAAAGTAGGAAAAAAGAAAGATCAAAGCATCAGAAATTAGATTTTTAAGGAGTTTTGTTGGATATACTCTGTTAGACGAGAATATAAATTAAAATACCTGAAGGGTACTCGACTTTTTTAACTTAATGTAAAAAAAAACAAACCAATGTAGGAATAATTGAACAGAACATGTCGAACGAATGAAGGACTAACGCATCCCAAAATTAGTATTAAATTATAGAGTGAATGGCATAAGAAATGTTGAGAGATGATTAGAATAGTTTTAATTCATGAGACTGAAACAGGCCTAAAGGGGCTTAATCTTTGAGAAGAAGGAGGAGGAGGAGGTTGATGAGTATTTATCGAGGTTATTGTACTTAATAGGCAGTTACTAGCATTGATGAACTTAGTGGCAGCAAAATAGTATAGGCCTACTATATAGTGATATGACTCCGAGGATTCGCTGATATTTGCCTTACAGTTGAAGTAAACCTCGGAAGAAATCCAACCTATTAATCACCCCAAGAGGTATTCCAATCCACGTTCGAGCGTAGATTCGGTGCACGAGACCCGTCCGCGGTGAAGACTCTTCCTCCATATGAGAAACATATTTTTAGGTAGTAAATCGCACCTTGACCGTACTTATAACAAAAGCGATGTGTTGTTAAGTCATCTTCAGACAAACACTGTTTTGTGTTATTTCGGCGTAAAAATAAGTTGCATTGCTGACAAGCATTTATTTGTTGAAAGTCATCTTGCGGAGAGTAAGATGCACGTTAAAATAACGATTATTATTTGTGTAGGAGCTACACTGGGAAAGAAGAATATTTCGCAGGAAATATAGAGAACTGACGCAGTAGAGGTGACACTTTTCTGAAATTTCATAGGGTACAATTCTCTTCAGTATGTAGTATTTGTGGACCTAGAAAAAGCTTTTGACAGAGTGAATTGGAATAAAGTGATGGAAATCCTAAAGAAAATATGTACGGATTGGAAAGAGAGAAGGCTGTTCAGTAATCTTTATATGAAACGACGACCCAAAGTCAGTATAGGAGAAGAAATGTCAGAAGGAAGTGAAATTGGGAGAGGAGTACGTCAAGGATGTCCTTTATCACCTCTCCAACGTCTACTTGGAGGATTTAGTGAAGAACTGTTTTCAGAACATGGTAGAAGTGATAGTAGGAGGAAGAAGAATAAAGCGCATAAGATTTGCTAATGATATAGCAAAAGAGAAGATGATACTAAGGAACATGCTACTGGAGCTAAATGACAGCTGTGAGGAGTATGGCATGAAGACAAATGCAAATAAGACGAAGACCATGGTCATAGGAAGAAAAATAAAGAAGGTCAACTTGCGAATTTTAAATGAAACAGTAAAGCAAGTGGACAGCTTCAAATAAATACTTGGGCTGTACTATAAGCAGTAACACGAGCTGCTGCCAAGAAGTCAAAAGAAGGATAGCAATGGCTTTCTTATGGTGAGATGTTTTCAGAAGACAAATTTTTTTACTCGAACCTGAATATGATTACTGTGTTCAGAAGACGATTTTTATTTCAACCTGAGTATGGTTACTGTGTTCAGAAGACGATTTTTTTATTTCAGCACGCGTATGGTTACTGTGTTCAGAAGACGATTTTTTTGTTTCTACACGCGTATTGTTACTGTGTTCAGAAGACGATTTTTTTATTTCAACACGCGTATGGTTAGTGTTCAGAAGACGATTTTTTTAGTTCAACACGCGTATGGTTACTGTGTTCTGAAGATGATTTCTTTCATTCCAACCTGCGTATGGTTACTGTTTCAGAAGACGATTTTTTTACTTCAACCTGCGTATGGTTATTGTGTTCAGAAGACGAATTTTACATTCCAACCTGTGTATGGTTACTGTATTCAGAAGACGATTTTTTTTATTTCAACCTGCGTATGGTTACTGTGTTCAGAAGACTTTTTTTATTCCAACCTGCTTATAGTTACTGTGTTCAGAAGACGAATTCTTTTATTCCAACTTGCATTCAATCTTAATATCTCCGATGTTTCGAAACTACAGTATTTATAAATTCCATCTTTAGGATAACACTATATAAAACTTAAAGCGGAGTCTATTCTTGGGTCCGTTATGTCTAGTCAAATACTTGACTAGCCAAACACAGACCCAACAGAGTAAGAGGTGCTTGAGGTCTTGATGGAACCCTGTGAAAGTCTAAGCACACGCTTCTGATGATGTCTAACTCCTGTCACGTCTATTAACCTCTACTTGGTCCATCTTCCTGTACATATTTATGCTATTACAAACCTAAATAAGAATTATGCAACACATTTCTTCAATAATTTCCTTTCATAGTTTACGTCTGATACTCATCAAAAATATATCGGCAGAGCAAATGTCTTGTACAATTTTAGGAAATAATATTCAATGTGGTGTATTATCCTATATTAATACGCTGGCACTCTTGTCTTATAAAAGAGTTTCAACGTTCTAGAGTTCAACATTTAACCGTAACAAATTTTATTTCTCTGTTTATAACCACCATCTCAGTAACGTTCTAGCAAACCATCAAGTTCAGAACCTCTGCTATGTTATTACTTTCATTTCTCAAAGAAGTGACCTTAATAGAAGTTTCCAACAATTTCAAGATCTATAATTACACGAGAATTCAAGATTATAGACCAAGTGATCTAATATCTTACTAACAATCTAAAACACATGTTCATCCTCTTGCATAAGAGTAAGTATATGTGTTATTTCAAGGCCTGAAACATACCCAAATTACTAGACGATGGATCAACTCTAGATTTATCCAATACTTGAGATTCATAAAAGTCTTACAATTATTTCTTATAATTATTTCTGGATCTAGAACGTTCCGAAGAGCTTACCGTTATTTAGCATATTAAACCCTTGTACGATTTTTTTCCTGGAAGAGTTTATAGTACCATTTTACAGAGCCTACGCTCTTTTGCCGGTAACTAGGGATAAGTGATTTATCTTCACGCTATACAGACGGGGGATTGGTAATCTACCTTCATTCCAAAGAAAATGAGCGTGGAAATTCATTTCCATCCCACAGGGACTGATAGGTTAGTGACCCACCTCTATTCCACAGAGGGAAAGAGTGCGGATTTATCCTCATTCCACAAAGACTGGAGGACTGGTGAACTGACTCCATTGCACAAGGACTGAGCTGTGAAGATTAATCCTTATTCCACACGGACTGGATGATTGGTGATCTACCTGCATTTCACATAAACTGGGTTACAAGTTTATCTCCTTTCCACAGAGACTGAAGGATTGGTATTGCACCTCCATTCTGCAGGGACTGAGCGTGGAGATTTAATTATATAGGAACTGGGAATTAGTGATGTATCTCCAATCTACAGAGACTGGGGAGACAACAGTGGATATTTATCCCCATTCCAAAGAGACTGCGGATTTGGTGGTCTATTTACATTCCACACTGACTGGGTGTTATTTATCCTCATTCCAATGAGAATAGCCGTGGCGATTTATCTCCATTTCACAGGGACTGGGTATTGGTGATGTACCTCCATTCGACAGAGATTGGGGAGAGCAGATGTAGAGGTTAATCCCCATTCTAAAAGAGACTGAGGAATTGATTATCTATTTTCACTTCATAGACTGGACATTGTTTAACTCCATTTCACAGAGACTGGGCGTGGGAATCCATGGGGACTGGAAATTGATGCTATATTTCCATTCCACAGAGACTAGGGAGACTAAGCGAGATTTATCCCCATTCTACATAGACTATGGATTTGGTGATTTATTTCCATTCCACAGAGACTAGTGTTACTTTTCCCCATTCCACAGACAATTAACAGAAGTGGAAATGCATCCCTATCCCACAGGGACTAAGGATTGGTGATGTATCTTCAGTCCATAGAGACTGGGCGTGGAGATTTATTTTGACATTAATTAACCATATTTCACAGATAGTAGATATGGAGATTTATCCATATTCCACAGAGACTGGACAGTGAAAATTTGTCTCCATTCCACAAGAACTACACGTTCTTCTTATTTCTTCTTTAAGGAATCGCCCTAAGAAATTTTTTCCCTCGGAATTCTACATTTTTTTCCTTTATTAATATATGAATAAATTTTAAAAATATGTTGCCGAATGGTGGTGGGCATGTAATATTGGAATTTGTCACTTTTCTGTTAAGAATAGTTCGTGTTTAAAAGAATTCCTTACTTGTCATTTCGTCCCAAGTTATAGCGGATTCAAATGCAGTCAAGGGCGGCATGAATGAAATGTGACACAGCTTTGTATACAGTTCCACCGGTCGTCCTCGCTAGTCCGCTGATTACCAAGGCATTCTCCAGTTAAGTTACATTTTTCTAACAAAAGAAACATGTTCTCCTCATATTACTTGAAAGATAATGCTTCGAAAAAAATGTATTATTATTATTATTATTATTATTATTATTATTATTATTATTATTATTATTATTATGTATTATACATCTCATCATGCGTCAGTGAATATACAAGGACGACCAAAAGTCACTATCCCATTTCAACAAGAATTGCGGAGTTTAAAACGGCCATTAAAAAGTCTCCCAGATTGCCTTCAACAATGTATCATCGCAGAAAAAAAAAATTTTGAAAAACAATGGTAACTTTTGGACAATTCTGTGTATATATAATTATAATTTTCCTAAGGTTCTTGAAAATTCATAATCTCCTTCTCCTCACGGTATAGATTCTATAACGTGTTCCGGCTCATTAGCCCAAGGTTTTATAGGTGTGACAGGATCTCTTCCACCTTTCCGTCAATATCGTCACATTAATTTAGAATATCTGCTATAATTTTGTATTCCCTATACATGCTCAAACTATTTCATTCTGTGTTCTTGTAACTGTGAAAAGCGGGATTACACACCTAATTCCAATCTTATATCTTCATTAATAATGTAATCTAGGCGCGTGCATACATCAGTGAGGGGATCGTTATTATTTTATAGAACTTCAGTTGAGTGTATTTTCTCGTCTTTTTGCCTAACGTCTTCTTTATTATTTGAAAATTTGACATTCTGTATATTTGTTATGAAGATAAAAATGTGGGCTATATAAAATTAATGAGTGTTAAAAATATTACTAAAATTTAAAAAATAAAATAAAATTTTACAAATTATCAACAGTAATCTCACTAGAGGTTTTGATTTATCAAGAGAAAATCAAAACTCGAGTGGGATTTAATTGACTATTACACGATTAGAAGAAAGTATATAAAGATTAGGAGAAATAAAGTACTCTAATACAATAAAATATTAATTGACTTACTAAAATTCTATTTCACTAATGTTAGCTTCACTAAAACGTTTGAATGGAGCCGCCATTTTCAGTTGACTATCTATGCAGTACACAAATGACGATCGCAAAGCATGTTTTATAGTACCGTAAAGAATTTGCAGTTTGAAATGTTAGCAAACAAAAAAAAATGCTAGGCAAGTGATAAAAATAAACAAATGCTAGGAAAGTGATAAAAATAAACAAATGCTAGGGAAATGATAAAATTGTAGCGACAAACAGCCATGATTGGTTGAAAGACGTTCTTTCGTACCGTTTTACTGGTCAAAAGTAGTATGACGTAGTAAAAGTGACATAGTCATGTTAAAAATCACGGAAGTTACTGAACAGCGACAGATGAAATGAATTATTTATTATTGGATGAACGGACGGATAGTAAAATTGATTTTTTGTAGCTTTCAACATATTTATTTACACTCAATTTACAAAGACAATCAGTCCACGGGATTGCGTGCTTATCACTTGTCATAACGTGCCTTGCCGTATTGTCTCCGCTGTGGTCCTCAGCCGTTCTCACTACACGACAATGAAGACAAGCTATCTGTATCTGTCTAGTGTTAAACAAACGATATGCCCTCATCTACAATGCATAGGCTACAAGTCGGTATAGAAATAGGCGGTGAAACAAGAAAGAAAAAAAGATTACAGAGGTTATAACTTTATAGTGGGGAAAATTAACTGACCTCGAATGAATCACACTATAAATTAGTGTTAAGAAAAAAGTTGTATTAAGTTTCGGCAATATTATTATTCTTTACGTCCAATTTACAATTATTATTCAGTATTTATACATTAATTTCTTAGACAAATTCGGGGCATGAAGATGTCGATAACAAATATAATAAATTCTAAATAGTATGTTATATTATTCAAAGAACATTATAAAACAAAACAAGACAACTAAGCTGAAATTTTATAAAGTAAAGGCCATAATTATTCTAACCTATGGAAGTGAATCATAGACTTGAACAATAAAAGAACGGATACAAACTGCAGAGATGAAATTTCTAAGAAAGGTAATAGATTGCACATTACTAAATCAAATAGGAAATGAAGATATAAGAACGGAACTGTAAATATTCCATTAACAATCGTATACACGGAAACAAAAATGGATACAATAGCTATATTGAAAGAATGAAAATGGCAGAATAGTAAAACAAATATTAAAATATAAATCAGACGGAAAACGAGACGTGGGAAGACACAGAAAAAGATTGCTGGATGAAGACGGAAAAGGCTGCAAGCCTAATTCCTGATAGTGAAGGAGGAGGAGAAGAAGAAATTCAATGGAAAAGAAAGCTTCGTGAACAATCTACATCTGTATTGTCCTGTAGGTTGTAAACAATGTGACATTGACAAGCTCATATGCATCAACAGAAATATGACATATTAATAAAAATCAAGTTGGCGAAACCGTAATTTCGCGTTAGATAATACATTTTTACCTTCATATCGAAATATATGTACAGTTTTCGTAATTTGCAACACAATACAACTAAAACTGACTTAATGGTGAGAAACACAAGTAATCTAATTCTTGCATTTATCACTATAGCGAAAAAATTCCTTCTCTAGACATAAAAAGGAAGAGTATTCGGAAATTGGAGGATGTCACGGAAAACATCACAAGAAACATCTACGAGAGAAAGCAATTGAAGTAACTAGTTGAAGATCTGCAATGTAAATCGTTATGCTCTGAATTCGAGCCAGATGAACTACTTCTTCAGTACCAAGTTATAACATTTCTCATGTGTAGTTTTTGGCTCGTTTCGCTAAACGAGTCAAAGTCGAAGCAATCCACTTATTCAGCCGCCTGTGAAAAGTAAAGTATCATGACATGACAGACAAGTACAGATTCAATAATTCCGCGGACGGCTGGATCTCAGACTGGAAAGCGACATTTACCATTACTTCTCATCTGTCATAAATACCAGAATGGCATAACACTGTACAGTCAAATATGGCGTATGCATCTTCAAAATCACAGCAATAAACACGGGTTTATGACGTTCTTTGTCTTTCAATACCTCATCTCCACTTCTCTACATCTACCAAAGATATTGGGACACAGCCAGTTACTTTCGTTCTCTTTCCCTGCGTGTTGCAGGGCATTCGCCGCCTCCTCTTCCTCTGTTTTGGTAATATTTCACGTAGGCTAAATCCTTTGTATGTTGCCGAAGAACTTGAGCAGTTAGTTTTCATTCCGCTAGGCTTGTCCCACTTGCGATGATTTTTCCAAGTCCGACGGGTGGCCTAAGTGGCATCTGTTAATCCGACGCTAAGAGCAGATCATTCTGCTTCAGCTGTGCATGGCAAAGTCGCATCCCCAGACGAGAGCTTCATCTCTGAGAGTCACAGGCGTAGGCTCAGGCGGTTAACGCATTTGCCTACTGATTTGAGGCTGCGCTCGTGCGTGGGTTCGATTCCCACTTGGGTTGATTACCTGGTTGGGTTCTCTACGAAGTTTTTTCCAACTGTAGAGCGAATATCAGGTAATCTATGATGAATTCTCGGTCTCATCTTGCCATATACCATCTCGCTATTACCCCTGCCAATTCCTGCCATACTAAATATCCTAGTAGATTATACATCATATAATAATAATAATAATAATAATAATAATAATAATAATAATAATAAAGCATAGCTCAGGCTGTTGGCGCGTTTGCCTGCTGATGCGAGGCTACGCTCGGGTATGGATTCGATTTCCGCTTGACCACGTTGGGATTTTACGAGGTTTTCCCCAACTGTAAGTCGAATGTCAGGTAATCTGTTGCGAATCATCGGCCTCATCTTGTCAAATACCATCACGCTATTGCCAGTTTCGTCGACGCTAAATAACCTAGTAGTTGGTATAACGCAATTGACTAATAATTCAACTTACTTACAAATGGCTTTTAAGGAACACGGAGGTTCATTGCCGCCCTAACATAAGCCCGCCATCGGTCCCTATCCTGAGCAAGATTAATCCATTCTCTACCATCATAACCCACCTCCCTCAAATCCATTTTTATATTATCCTCCCGTCATGTCCCCGTCGGTGTTGGGTTCTTGAGAGAGGATCATTCCTCTCTGCAGGTTTATGAGTTGTGTAGAATCCACCACTATTCCCATATACCGTCTGTGGATAAATCGCAAAGGTCATACACCGCGGCGGACGACCGATTCGACGCCGCACAAACACAGGTGATGTTTCAGTTTTCGAAATCGAGGTGACAGTGAAAGGGGAATTGTGAAGGGAGTTGATAGGATGAAGAAGGTAAAGCAGTAGAACCCAAAGAAAATCCCTTATAATCTTGACCACCACAAATACAGAGATGCTGCCATCGCCGGGACTTGTACTAAGGTCCACTGTCGTCGTAACCAGCGCTCTGCTGACTGGGTTATCAAGGCGGTTACACCACACCATACAACATATTTGTACCTATCTATTTCTCGTTATTTGCATTTCGTAAAATGAAAAGTAAAAGCACTTACGGATATACAACCTAGGCTTTGAAAATATAGCCTAGCTATACGTAAAGCCTGGATATTTAAAATCAGTTAGGCCTACTTTGTTTACACACTGCGCAATATAAAAAACGGTATATAATAATTATTTTATTTTATTTTATTGGGTTATTTTACGACGCTGTATCAACATCTAGGTTATTTAGCGTCTGAATGATATGAAGGTGATAATGCCGGTGAAATGAATCCGGGGTCCAGCACCGAAAGTTACCCAGCATTTGCAAATCTAGTCTTTCAGGTGAAGCTCCCTGTAAAGCAGATTTGAATAATTTCAAGGGAAAAATTATTCCGGGGCCGGGTATCGATCCCGGGACCTCTGGTTGAACGTACCAGCGCTCTACCACTGAGCTACCCGGGAACTCCACCCGACACCGTCTCAACTTTTCCCTTTATATATATATATATATATATATATATATATATATATATATGTTACTGTGTACGTTAACAGAAAACCACAATTCCAAGTCACACAGAGATTGTGTGTACTCGTTGTGGGTCTCTGGCGTTTCGTCAGCCCACGCGAGTTGTGTGGATATAAAGGGAAAAGTTGAGACGATGTCGGGTGGAGTTCCCGGGTAGCTCAGTGGTAGAGCGCTGGTACGTTCAACCAGAGGTCCCGGGATCGATACCCGGCCCCGGAACAATTTTTCCCTTGAAATTATTCATACCCAGCATTTGCTCTTATTGGGTTGAGGGGAAACCCCGGAAAAAACCTCAACCAGGTAACTTGCCCCGATCGGGATTCGAACCCGGGCCACCTGGTTTCGCAGCCAGACGCGCTGACCGTTACTCCACAGGTGTGGACATAATAATAATAATAATAATAATAATAATAATAATAATAATAATAATAATACAGAATAAATATTTGTAATGATTACTGATCACTGAATAGACTCGCGCGCTGGCAGTGTTTGGAACAGCACAAGCCAGCCAGTGCTTCGTTCGGAAAGGAGTGAAGGAGTGGCAAGGAAACGACAAAATGCTTACACGTCTAATGTATGTGGAGCACACGCGGTGCAGCAGACTGACTATCTGCACTCGCGTCACGTACGAGCACGCCCAACACATGCATGACCCATATACAACCCCGATCATCCACCGAGCGCTGCACTTGCAGTCACACGCTATATGTTACGTGCGCCTCAATTTTCAGCTTTTTTGCTCTTGAGTTTATTATGCGGCGATGGTTATTTATTGCAGTGTAAGTTTCCTTTGGTTATTTATTTCTTTTGTAAATGTCTATATATCTTTCGCTTTACACGTAATTCTGTCTTCTGACAACCGCCCATTCACGAATCTGTTCTTTGGGTAATTACTCAGCGATCTCTAACACCTATTTTTGTAGAGATATTTTCTTATTGGACGACCGTGATGTACGCAAACGGCTACGGAACGCAGCTATAACGCAGCGTGAAAGCCACGGTCGTAAGGTCGAATCTCGCCTGGGGCATGGAGGTTTGTCCGCTGTCAACACATTGTCCTACGTTGTCTTAGGAGGAGACCAGGTGTAGATTTAAATGTTCGTCATGCAGTTCCATCTTATATCTGTCTAGAGCATTTTAACAACGCGATGACAAGAAGTTGACACATACATTCTCATTACATCTATATATTTTACACGCTTCACAACAAATTTGCAAATTATGTTATTAAAAGTAAAGCAACCCTATCCCAGACCAAATCGACCCAAAGGGTGGCGGGAGGTTAAGGTTTCTACCTTTAAAGACAACCGGCATTAATGATAGTAGGGAAGTTAGTCTATGTGCCCCCTCTTTACCCGCAAAGAAATACCCCTAGAACTCATTTCTGTTAGAGGCTGAGTAAACCCCAGGGCAGGAGGGATCAGATCAGTGGAGAAAACTCATGATCCCATCCGGAATCGAACTAACAACGCTACCGCGCGTCCCTCTTCAATAATATTCGAAGGAAATGCATAGATGAAATTATTTAATAAGCTTCCAAATAACATGATAACTTTCGCTTTCTGGATTGCATATAAAAGGCATTATTTATATCAATAGGATATCTATTAAGTTTTTATGCATTGTACAGGGAATTGAAAAAAGAAAAACATTCAATATTTTGAGAGGTGATAGTATTACATGAAATCGATTTGTGAGTGTTAGCCGATTTTTATAGGTTATTCTGTGTGTATATAAATTGTCATTTAGGCCTATCATAAAGTAGAATTAGAATATGAATTGTAAATAACTTAATTATGTAACATGTTTAGTTAATATTTCATTATAGCCCATGTAAGTTTGTTAATGTGAATGAAAACTATTTTTATATTTATGTATGACTTTCCCATTTTTTGTCATTGTTTCAATATGTATTTTACTTCTGGTAGTGTGAAAGAGAAGGCCTCATGGCCTTAACTTTGCCAGAATAAACAAACAAACAAACAAATAAATGAATGAATGAATGAATGAATGAATGAATGAATGAATATTAATCAAAACAATAAAAAGTGTAACAAACATGGGTCCAAAAATTAATATCTTTCGAGTTATGAGTAGGCCTACTTGTTCATCAACATGATAGGAGAGGTGCATGCGAATTGCATGCGGAAAAGAAAAAAAAATTCTAGGAGACATCCGAATTGCGTGTCATCACATCAAATATACGGGTAAAAACAAATTTCAAGTTATGCAAAGTTTCCCTTTCCTTTTTTACACTTAAGACTGATAGCTACATCTTCATGAAAAAAAAAACCTAAGAATGGAAAACTCATGGATTCATGGTTTATAAAAGCCGCATATTATATGTATTTTGTTTCGTTGAATTTTGGGCAGACATTGATAAGTACCTTTTTGGTGTTATTTCATTGCTTTGTATGACCATCATTTTATTATTAATTGCAATGAGTTTCTGTTCTCTCCAACACGTTCACCTTCCCTTCCTTTAGCTAGTGTCTTTTGAAAGCAGAATTTTTAACCATCACTCATCATGGTAGTAAAAGCTGGCTGTATGATTGAATCTCCCTCAGTTGAATGCATCTAAATATAAGTTTTCACTAGCTACCGTTATTACAATAAATATGCATTTCATTTAAAGCTATTAACAATAAAATTAGTTTGTTTCACTCACCCTGCCGTGTTGCGTTACTGAAGAGAGCTGACTTATTTATGTGTTTACAGTATATATTTGAGAGCCTACTTCAGATTAATTTTGTTACGATTTCGGGGATTCGACCTTTCCTTTTTGGGAGTCGTCCGCGCATGCAATTCAAGTGTGTCTTCAAAAATCCCTCCATGCAATTTATTGTTTACTTTTTGGACCTGTAATAATCCCGCATGGAATTCGAGTGCGCCCGATACAAGACGCTGAATGTGATTTCCTTTGAAAAAAAAAATTCAGTGTCATGAGAGGTGGTAGTAGGCTATTCATCAAAACAAGAAAAGGATCCTACTTAACTTGGGTCCTAAAATTAAATTTTGTACGAAACAAGGGCTTTGAAATTGGTATTGTAAGAACAGCAAGTCTTCTAATGTGAGTTATTTGCTTGTTTCTTATTGGGTATACATTATCATATCGAAAATGCAGTAAAAAAAGGGTAAAAGTTGTGATTCCCAAAGATGAACAGTAGAAGGATGCGTTAGAATGAATGGAAATCACAATGGGCATCTGCTACGATGTTGGTGAACAAATAATCATATCTTGCGACTCTTGTGTATTACGTATTTTGCCTTGTTTTAACATTACCACCACTCAGACTATTCAATGCCCTCTCTTTTTTTAAATGAAAATCACATTGAGTCTATCCTATGTTGATGAACTAGTACGCATATAGACCTATTGGAAGACATTAATTTTAGGACTGATGTGTATTAGACTATTTTTCTCCACTCAAAATATTGCATGTTTTGACACTCTGCAACTAGTTTTTTCATGGATTTACATAAAATACTTGTAAGAATATTGTCGGTATTTGAATGTCATAAAATAATGGTAAAATCTATTATGCCTTGCTTCAGTTGTACACTCATTGATGTGTTTATGACAAGCAATGCTAATCCTTTTAACATTGAGGTGCCCTTTACTAAGGACATCAGCACGCTGGTCTTCCATCCAGGCGGACCGGGTTAGATCCGCGGCGAGGTAATGATGGAATTTGTAGTGGACATACCAGACATTGTAGAGACTTTTGCTCGGGGTAGTCTCGTTTCCCTCTATCATTCCACCAAAACTCTTCATCTCCCCCAAATCTATCATTTGCAACAGGTGAGGGGGAAGCCTTGGAGATATTACAGTAGGCCTATGCTGATATAGGAAGAACTTGGGGCTCCAGGCTCTGCGGCATATCATATACTCATCCGAGGATGAGACTCGGTTCTTTCAGGGCTGGGCGGTTTACCTGTCAGCTTCGGATTCACGAATTTCAGCCAGACTCACTGTTGGACTTGTACAATCATCGAATAGCCTACAGGGCGTAAAATGGGCCAGAGTATGTATGTATGTATTTGTATGTGATGGTTGCCGCACGAAGTCTGAAAATAAGGTTAAAGCCACAAGAGAGCAAATGTACCTCTTTTCGCTCGTGTTATTAAACTTAAAAAAAAAAAATATATATATATATATATTATATAGGTATACTTATACACATATTAAGTCTCTGAGGAAATGACTTGTTTACCATTATCAGCAAATCAGAATATAGCTTTTCAGTCCTTAAACTGAATATTAAAATCCGCAGTTAAATAGAAATTTAGAACGCAAGGGGAAGTAGAACAGATCCAAGCGATTACTTGACAAGGACTAATACTTTGAAACCCTGGACTATTAT
The DNA here is from genome assembly GCF_040183065.1 of Periplaneta americana. Classification (NCBI taxonomy): domain Eukaryota; kingdom Metazoa; phylum Arthropoda; class Insecta; order Blattodea; family Blattidae; genus Periplaneta; species Periplaneta americana. The sequence continues at coordinate 33,353,663 of NC_091123.1, read as the reverse complement.
TAGGTTCCTCTTTCAGACTGCACATTGCAGGTGTTCAAATGCTACAAATCACGACGTTTCGAAAGTTATATCTTCGTTTTCAGGAGAAAAAATTTCAGGCGATTAGGGAATTCTAATCCTTGGGCAGTTATGAATTGCCGTGGTTGAAGAGTGAGATTCCTTTCCTCTTCCATGTTTTCACTTGAAGCGAAGGTGCATCCGTCCTTCGAAATGTCGTGCTTTCTAATATTTCATCTCCTCAGTAAGCTAGAATTACTTCCCCTTTAAATCCTTGGTTCATATCAAATCCAAGAAATGTCCAATAATTTAACATCATCACCATGCAGAAAAAATATTGCATCTTATGATCCGTTACATCTCCATTCATTCCATCGTTTCGAAGGTTGCTCCAAAGATCTCGTGGTAATCTGTGGTTTACAATTTGTTTCGTCTATATTTGAAGACAGGCATTCCACCGTTATGGCTTTAACATCTCTCGATGTTTCGTTGAGGACAGGAATCAATGAGTGTATTTTAAGTTTGTGCATTATTGAAATTCTACTGTTTTACGTATGAATTTTATTTTATTGGCGGCTATTGTCCGCTCGAAAATAAATGGCATAATAAATGGAGTCAAACTAAAATAATTTGTACATGAAAACGAGTCTTCCATTCAATCAGATCTCTTTGCTGTAGACATATTTCGATATATATATATATATATATATATATATATATATATAGTTATTTATTTATCTATTCTAGTAAAGGTAAGGCTATCAGGCCTCTTCCACACCACCAGAAATATATCTAATGCAACTGCAAGAAAAAGTGTACATATAACTGTGACAAAATTATCATGGCTGTACGAAGATATGGCACGTACTATAAATATTGCTGTATCAGTTGCGACACAGATTTCGTGATAGAGTGTCTATAGGTGACACGTCGATAAGTGCAAGATTCAAATTACTCCATATTTTTTGTGAGATGACTAACGATTACATATCTTCATGGCATTTGCTACAAGAAATCACAGTCCATTTTGATCAGCTCACAGAGCTAGGAAACGTACAAAATTAGTAATATATGAAAAATACGTGACATTTATAAAGAAATCAACATGTTTGCTACGTGATTCCTATATCTTACATATAAAAGTCAATGTGGCTATATATGTATGTACTCTATACAAATCTACATGCTTTGACCGATATTTGTCATAGTTTCCACATTTAACCTTCATAACCAGGAGAAGAACATAGGCTACATTAAAATCGGACAAATGGACGTTAAATGAATTAAAAAGATAAAAAATAAAAATAAATACGATGAAACATTGATGTATAATATTAAAATGCAATCTTATACAGTCAATTATTCTTTATTATTGTCTGTTGTATTCAACATCAACTTCCATGAGGCCATGGAAAAATAACACGACATGAAGTAAGATTGTTGATACATCATGAAGGCCAAAATCTAGACAATCTAGGTTGTGTGACTGTAGCCTGTATATATTTTCGTTTGGTTTTTCTTTGTTTATAGTTTGATTTTCTATTATTTTACTCGTATTTCTGGCGGTGTGGAAGAAGGCCTAATGGGCTAAACTACGTCAGAATAAATATATATATATATATAAACAAATAAATAAATAAACAAAAACAAATATACATATATTAAAAACAGTTGAACGTAAGGGACATGACAAAATGTTTTCTTTTCGATGCCTGATCTACAGGTGATTAAATTGAGTTAACCCTGGCAGGCATTTGGCTAAGAAGTTCATTAATTCAAGTACGTGTACGCTGTAGAAAGATTCATCTTTTAGGGATGAGGAAAGCTTAGTAAAGGCAATTAGTTTTGGTTGTCTGTAGTTGGATTTCCGAGATTTCCGAAAAGCCTAACAACCAGTTTAATTAAAAATAGAGGCAGAAAGTAAAACACAGGCAACGACGGGTGATTTCAGCTAGTTTGAAATATATAAAAACATAGATTTCGAAAAATGTTCAAGAAATCCGAGTTGTAATCAAACAGACATGCATTTCTTGAACATGAGTGCAGTTGTAGCGCAGTTGCAGGGTAAATCTTCCGTGAAATATTAAATTACGGATTATTTATGTACGGATGTGCGATAGCATCTCGATGAAGGCCGCGGAGGACGCTGGCTTCCTCTTCTGCATCCCAGATAACACTACCCAACAATTAGCGTGCATGAGCCTTGTGCTATATCCATGTTCCAGATCTCTCGAGCGATAGAGATAGCCGAGCGGCGCGGCGCGCAATTAGGTTTATGTCTAGGCCACACACATGCCTCAAAAGTGTGAAGAGCTACCACTTTCGCAAACACGCGGGTCAAGAGCGTTCAATTAGTTAATTTAGCGTCCGCCTACCCTATGTTTATTTCATTAAAATAAATTAATAAGTGTAACGGATAGCTATTACAGTAGTTAGATGAAAAGTTCCTTACTTAATCCATATTATCCCGGTGTTGCATTTTGACAACATTTTACTTCTTTGCTATTAAACGTGTATGAAATATTTGTTAAGTTTATTACACTTATTTTCTATTATACTGATGTTGGTAGACCTGGTTTATTGGAAACATTTAGTAACTGATTCATTGTTGGCGCAATACTTGAGAAGAAAGGAAGTGATTATCACAAGTGTTGAAATGTCTGCAGACTGTCATAGTGGAAGGTAATTTATGTTTATTATTATAATTTTATTATACCTTTTCTTCTATATAAAAAAGATATCCCCGTAACATGCCATGAAGTCACTTGGGAGGCATGAAGGTAGAGCCCCATGCTTTCCATGACCTCGGCACTAGAATGAGATGGTGTGGTCGGCACCACGCTCTGACCGCCTTTTACCCCGGGAGAGACCCGGTACTCAATTTTATAAGAGGCTGAGTGAACCTCGGGGCCGTTCTGAAAGTTTGGCAACGAGAAAAAATCCTGTCACCACCTGGGATCGAATCCCGGACCTTCCAGTCCGTAGCCAGCTGTTTCTTGTATATATTACAATCTAAAAACTCCTAGGATACTTCTTGTAAAAGTAGCTGGATATTGCATGAAACGTTATTTCTGTAATGTATGCCTGAATGTTGGTGTTGCGTTTTTGCAACATCGGGCACATAGAATATCACAACTGCCTTTCTGAGAAAAAAATTTTATGAACAATCAATATCATAAAGTTTTCGAGAAAAAAACCTGGTATGGGTGGTCGATATACTGTATATACTGAGCCACGCCGGTGTGCCTCAGTCGGTTAAGGCGCTTGTCTGCCGATCTGAAGTTGCATTTGGGCGCGGGTTCTATCCCCGCTTGGGCTGATTACCTACTTGGGTTTTTCCGAGGTTTTCCCCAACCGTAAGGTGAATGCCAGGTAATCTATGGCGAATCCTCGGCCTCATTTCGCCAAATACCATCTCGCTATCACCAATCTCATCGACGCTAAATAACCTAGTAGTTGATACAGCGTTAAATAACGAACTTTAAAAAATTATACATATATCAATTAGGTTTAAAGTTACCTTAGTTGACTAGTTTCGGCCTCAACTAGTCAACTATCAAGGCCGAAATTTGTCAACTAAGGTAACTTTAGTCCTAGTTCATTAACACGAGAAAGTAATATACTCGTATACCTATATAGGCTACTTTATATTCCTTAATATAAAATAGATCATTTTCAGTGTGTCATAGCTTGGCATGCCATGTACATTATACATTGCATTATATTTGTATATTTGTCCCACCTAATACTGCAAATCCATATCTCCCATTCGGGTGCCTCATGTGTAGCTGTTTGAATTAACCAGGCATAACAGACTCACACAGTAAATGAGTCTACAAGTCTGGTACTATGCAACCTAACGATGAAACATGTACAGATACGGAAATAAAATTTGGAGCTCCCTTATTAGTTATATGGTTCGCTTACAACACACTGCGCATATCTAGTAAACAACAACCCCTATTATATGCTACTTGTGGACAGTCTGTGAAATTGTTGCCTACATACAGGTGAACTCCTATCAAGACTCGCTCCAAATTTTAATTCCATATCTGTACGTTGCTCTTTAACGTTGTATTTATTTAAGTTCAAACGCAAGATGCGAACTTAAAACCTTCATTCTAAACAAAAATAACAGTGAAAACCTAAAATTTCGTATGACAATAAACATTGTCATAATAATCCTTGTGTGTAGGTGTTCAATTGATACGGTTTGATACTAATTACTAATGAGTGGAATCATTCACAAAAATAATTCAGTTCCATACCAACCACCAAAATACGTCATGCAAATGAGTCTGAACACATTGTCCGAATTTCAATCTCTTTTTTTAAAGACATAAACTGACACTGTAAACAGATTACCAAACTGCTGTACCTGCAATAAATATTTGGCAACGTTGACTTGATCAATTTTGGGAAGCTCCACTCTATGTACAAAGCTTGCCATACACCATATTTTTTCATAAGCTTCACAGGGGACTTGCTAAAATTTCCATATAGGTCTTTTACATGGAAAGCCAGTTAGTTGCCTAACCACGCGTCATTTCTAGTTTTACGGAATGTCATGGTACCTAGCTTTCTTTCGTCTCTGTAATCCTTATCTTGCATCGTGCCACGGACGTCGCAATCCGAGCTGTTTTTTTTTCTTTCTTTAACGGAAGGCTCACATATGATTCAGTTTTATTATCGATGTTTTCATAAAATTTCCTCGCATTCCGAGACGCTACCTGACAAAGATCCTGAACACTCTCACCCATAGCTTACATTCCATAATGCATGGGCAGGGAAGTGGAGTAAGATACAACGTAATAGAGTTTCAGTAAACAACATTTAAGAACTCGTAATACTTAACGAGCTTTCTTCTCATTCTCGCAACATCAACCGAATGGATACAGGAGTAGGTGCGAGACATTTCGACGGCCAGTTCAAAAGTGAAACAACTCAAAGTTTCGAGACAACTTCATTTTGAAGTTTCATGTTGCTGTGAAAAATCCAATTAACATCACTCTAATTTGAAACTTACCTAAAGTATATATAAAACACGGAATTTGAAGTAATTACTAATGATCCCAGAATTTTACTTGCAAGTTTGTTTATTCTGACATATTTTGAGTTGTTGCCTTTTTGATCTGCCTCTTAGGGTAAATTGTTTTGAGACAGGGCAATCTTAAATAGGACAAAAAATAAATAATTGCAGTGAGAGACTTCTTAAACGATGACAATAGAATAATAGGGCCGTATTCATAGACATTCTTAGCGCGGGCTTCCGGTGGATGATCAGCGAACTAACGTTTTTCGTATTCATAAACCAGTGTGAATAATAATAGTAATAATAATAATAATAATAATAATAATAATAATAATAATAATAATAATAGTTTCATTTTCCCTGGCAGAGTTAAGGCCATCAGGCGATGTGATATGATATGAATCCTGTACAAGTAACCAGTCGATAGCCGGGGCTAGTTTAGCACGCTCGTAGCGCGGGCTAGCGAAATGTCTATGAATAGCAGCCTTAAACTCTAGAAAATAGTTAGTCAGGAGTAAAGAAATCCCAGGCGCTTGCTCTCAATCTTAGCTTCGTTCTTTTCGTTCTCGATATTATGCTTCAGGATCGAACTTAAGATTGTTAACACATTAAATACAAATTGAAATAATACCACTTAGCCTTACGTCCTCACTTAGTGCAGAGAGTAAATTCATCCTTTCATCACTAACGATGTCTTTATATTTTTCAGCATGGAATACATCATAATGCCGCTTTAAATTATATTTTCTGCATCTGACATGTTTTACAAATAAGATACTGTCCATCTCCCTACTTTGATTCTTAAAAAAAAAGAATAATAATTTCCAGTCATTGCTAAATTCAGTTCCAGGTTTCCGCTTTGCGACATTCATGGAGATACATAGAACATACTTCATCCCTGATCTGTACGAAACGAATTGTCCACTTTCCCCTTCATCGCTACCTTAGAGAGGGGTAGCAGTACTGCTCGGGAGAGAACAAACATGATTTTATTTGCCCGTAAGGGTAAAACGCTCATACGGGAAGCCAATTGCCAGCCCTGTTCTAAATTCATTTATAATAGGGTAAATTAGAGTCTGTTGGACAGTCGGGCATGTTGGACACTCTGTACTTTAACGTGTTACCTCGCCACTTGTGGGCACCACATTCTGCTAGAAGTCAATGACGGAAGTAGTCACGAGTGGGGCTACTTCCGTCATTGACTTCTAGCAGAATGTGGTGCCCACAAGTGGCGAGGTAACACGTTAAAGTACAGAATGTCCAACATGCCCGACTGTCCAACAGACCCTAGTTTACCCTATGTATAGTTTAGGCAGATATACTATAGATAATCATTTTTTTTTAGCTTGTAAGCAAAATTCAGTACATATTTATCACAATGTCAATTATATTGTCAGTGTATAACTTAAAGAAAACAAACAACGCTGATTGATTCAAAGAACATCACGTGACCACTTTTGCAGAAACGTTCTGAAATGGACCGACTTTCTACGTCACGTAGTATGCTACGATTCTATGTTTCCAGCCCATATGTTGTCGTAGATTACCTCCTCTTCTGTCCTTTCCCTTTAGAAATGTCCATATCGGTTTTAATGGAACAATGTTTCCGGAGTATGGGAAGTCACCGGTTGAAACCTGGCCGAAGACGATGGTTATGGATTTTAAATGGCTTCTTCGGGACTGAATTACTACAACTATGGGTTCCCTAGTCGTAGATTTATGACACGTAAAGGAAACTTGTCCCTGATAGAGAATTCCAAGGAAAATGTTTCAGCCACTTCTAGTCTCTAAGGTAAACTTTGACGCTGAATAACTTGTGCAGTTGAAAGAGAATCACTGTCAGTCATACTCAAAACTTGCGTTGCAGCAAAAAGTTTCGAAACCTTTTTCTTTTACAGCATCATAATAATTTCTGTTTATACTTAGATTACTGAGAAAGTAAAGGATTAAAACTCGTTAGGATCAATGTAGAGTAAATTTCCATGAGTCATTTATACAACAGCTGCAAAGGGAAAAGGGGAAAGCCAGGAAAAGCTCTATCCATTCGGTATAAATACTAGTATCTAGATGTTATCGCGAGGATTGAAGTCATGGTCGCGGAATAAGTCCCTCTGTAGCACCAAGCAATTAAAAGAGCACCAAAAAGCATTCACATACCTACCAACCAAGAAAGGAGAATTTAGTGTATGGGTAATAACACTAGAGTAAAAGCGAGGTGCCACTTACTGAAAGTCGGTATCTTCCAAACAAGATGCAGGTAAACTGCTGAGACATCGTCACTAATGACTGCAGCCTCGTTTCTATAGCTAAGATAAAAAAATGTCGAATTAAAACATAAAGGAGCACGGGAAGATCGTAAGCCACGTGCTTTCGAAAGGATATAACGCAACAATTACACTGGGGATTGTTGAAATTCAGTGTAGCCTCAGCTATGTGGTGAAATTGTTGACTAGCCAATGAAATATGTAACTCTATGCTTTAACCTAATTACGCCCACAAATATTGTTCTTTGTATCACAATGTCTGAAATAATAGAAAAATATGTTTCCTCAGAACTTTTCCTCTCACCTATACGAGGGGCAAACAGAAATTAACTAACAAGGTTGGAAAATTACGGTTACAAATTCATTTCTACACAACATGTAAAATAAGCGGAAAATGCGAAATTTGTCATAAATGTAAAAATGTAATAAATTCAAAACTTCCTGTAATATTTTAAATAAACAAAGAGTTAAATTATTATCCAAGCTACAAGCGTACATTACTTACTTACAAATGGCTTTTAAGGAACCCGGAGATTAATTGCCGCCCTCACATAAGCCCACCATTGATCCCTATCCTGTGCAAGATTAATCCAATCTCTATCATCATATCCCACCTTCCTCAAATCCACTTTAATATTATCCTCCCACCTACGTCTCGGCCTCCCCAAAGGTCGTTTTCCCTCTGGCCTCCCAACTAACACTCTATAAGCATTTCTGTATTCTCCCGTAAGTGCCATATACCCTGCCCATCTCAAACGTCTGGACTTAAATTTCCAAATCGTTGTCAGTGAACAGTCCGCCAGATATTTTTTGTCTTTGACATGTCTATACTCTCTGAATTTCGCTTCTATTCCAGTCACAGCTAAATGAGAAAGAGATGAGTTTCATTAAAAACTGTGCATATTTCTTGTTTCGCACACCTTCTGTCATCAAATCCTATCTTTATCAAGGTTTAAATTTTCTCTTTACCTGTTAGGAACATCTTTCATGTTGATTTTCATTAACAAAACTACTTTCATAACACAATGAATAACAAAAGTATCAACAATTAAATGCTACCACAAGAACCATAACCATAGTGCTTCTGTACAAAAACAAATGAAGTATTGCGATGATATTACAAAACTATAGGATGCCATTTCAAAATGTTCTCGATGACGTCACAACTCTCTCAAGAGTCACAAACATATTTTCATGATGATGATGATGATGATCATCATCATCATCATCTTCATGTGGACTCAAAGATTCGTTCCGCTCGCATTGAAATAAAGTCATCTGCCCATCTTCTACTGGGCTTCCTACGCCTCGGTGTCTAGAAGATCTATAATTTTTAATGTACCGTGTTATTCTATTTGGATTCATTCGTTGTATATGTGCGTACCAGTTTTGTTTCCTTTCTATTATTTTTCCTCCTATGTTAAATATTTCGAGTTCTTCTCTAATTACTTTATTACATTTTTCATCCCTTACTGTATATCTGGCTGCTTTTTTCTTAAAAAAAAATATTTTTCGTTTTCTACTTCTATTCACACCTATGCTACATCAATACCGGAACAGCCATCATTTTGTAGAGCTCAACTTTGGTATCTTTCCTGGTTTTGTTTCTTTAATGTTCGCTGAATGGTTCCATACAGTTCTTGAAATTTATACAGTTTGTTTTGTAGATCTTTATCATATGCATAAGATAGTCACATCCCAAGTATTTAAAGTTCTTAACCTGTTCAATTATTTGGTTGTCTATTATGATTTTTAGACCTTACTGGTTGTTTTCATTGAAATGCCATTACTTTAGTCTTGCTCAATGAAATTTTGAGATTATATTCCTTGGATAAATTGTGTAATTCATATGCGGCTAATTGTAACTCATTTTCTGTTTCTGCTATATTGCACTGGTCATCTGCAAATAAAATCATATTTAACGTCCATGTATCTATTTTAAAATTTGAACGTATCTGTTGTTGCCATTCCTTAACATTACCTATATAAATGTTAAAAAGGGTGGGGGACAATGGACATCCTTGCCTGACTCCCTGATTTATAATTTCATATCTGTAGCTTGAAGTTCAATCGTCTATGTAAACTGATGTTTCCTCATACAAATGTTTTATTAAGCCTACTTGAAGCAAAAATATTTTCTTGTCATAAACATATTCCTTTCTGCATATAAAGTTTGTCGTGTTTCAGCTTTTTGTTCAAAATTCCCGCATTCAATTTTAAATTAAATTCTGCTCTACTCTTGAAGAAATCAACACATTTGCATTAGTGGTGATTCATATCTCATAAAAATATTCATCATAATAAGATATGTTTCGTCACGTACGTAATATATCTGAAATTACACCGCAAAAAATTACGAAATAAATAGTTTTGGGTTAATGCATCCAAAAACGTTGTGCTTCGCGACAGGCGACATTCCTGAACATTTGAAGCGCCGGAACATATCGCTGCCAGGAGCAAGTTGCGATGGAATGACGGAAACCTTGCGATCATATCGTGTCCGGGATACGAGCAGAGAGGCAAAGCTGCTCGACGGTGAGAGTGAGGCCTTAAGTTTTGAAGCGTGGTGGATGTGGGTGTAAAGGTAATGGCCCTTGAGCAAGAACTGGTTTTACAGCACTTTGCTGGTTTGTCCATTGATGCTAATTCTGCATACGCGACTTTCCTACTTCCACGAGTCCCACTCGATAGCCATAACACCACAAATAACGTAGGTAAAAACGCGCAGAACACGCTGAAATTCGAGGATTTACGCATTTCAACTTCATGAATGAGGAAGTTAAAATGTTATAGTTCTTATTGTAATTAGAGCTTTGACAATCATATCCCAAGCATTGAAAAATACGAACGTCAGCCATCGGGAAATAATAATGCGCTGGCAAAAGTGCAAAATCTCGTAAGTCTTGAGAAATAACATTTTCAGGAATGCAACAAAGTGGGTTATTTTACGACGCTGTACCAGCATCTCATGTTATTTATCGTCTGAATGAAATGAAGGTGATAATGCCGGTGAATTGAGTCCGGCGTCCAGCACCGATAGTTATCCAGCATTTGCTCGTATTGGGTTGAGGGAAAACTCCGGAAAAACCTTTAACTAGGTAACTTGCCCCAACCGGGATTCGAACCCGCGTCACCTGGTTTCGCGGTCAGACGCGCTAACCGTTACTCCACAGGTGTGGACCGAATGCAATAAAACTGTCTGTGTTAAATTTGTTTTACATATGAACTAAATAAATTATAAGAAATGATGACAATAATAATAATAATAATAATAATAGTAATAATAATAATATCAGTGAAGAAGTGTGTTGTGTCTGTGAAATGTGTTGTGACAGTAAAGTGTGTTTGTGTCAGTGAAGTTCTATAGATTACAGTGGTAGTGCAAAGTATTTGAACAGAGAAATGTTTCTGAGGTGTTAGTGAAATCAGGATAGTGTCAGTAAAATGTGTCTTAGTTCCAGTCCAGTAAGTGAATTGATAGCGAAATGAGTGTAGTGCTGAAAGGTACTTACGCAAGTTTGATCATATTCATATATACTCGTGGTTTTAAGTTCTAACTTTGGGTTAAGATATAAGTTATATTAACTGATTCATTTAATTTAGGATGCTCCTTGTTAATATTATTATATATTGCTATTATTATTTTATTATTAATATTATGACTGTATTGTATTATTATTGTAATTATTGAGTGTAATTAGTTACCACTGCCACCGGACATTTATCCATTTGCAGTGTGAATAAATAAATAAATACATACATACATACATACAACAATAATAATAATAATAATAATAATAATAATAATAATAATAATAATAATAATAATAATGGTTCTACATGAAAACACTAAGCATTACACCAGCAAGACAATTCTATAATTAACTCTACTCGATCCCCCTTCTCCACGGAGAAAATATTCTGAAATCCCCAGGCAATGGGCACTGCGGATTCACAGATTAGCACAATCTCATGATAGCGTGCGTTTTCTGAATGTATTCTAGACCTAATTTTCTCTTAGTAAAAGGTTTTAACATTGCTCTCAGCAGTTTGAACTCAGCCACGTATTCAAAGGTCGGATTTGCAATTCCTCTGTTCTGATATTGCACTCAGCAGCATTACATCATAACGTACATTCGGAGGAAGATCTCTAAAAGGTTAGGAAAGAAACATTCTTGCTGACCACTGGAGTAAAGTCGTAGTAATTTGTTCAAATTACAGATACGGATACATGAAACAGCCATTACACACTATACTGTAAGCAAATAGCGCAATGAAGAAAGCAAGTTTAATTGGAAATTAAATGCAGAGCGCTAATGCCAAATAGTTCCACGTGGCCTACATGAGAGATTTTAGTTTAATCATCTGAGACGTGTCCCGCACATTGGAGAGCGGGGAGATCTGCACAAGAATTACCATGCCGAACTAACGAACAAGTCTTGCGCTGGATTTGGCGACGTGAAGTGAAATTGAGGCCAGAGCTAAACGCGTGTGTGCGTGTTCAATCATCCTGACACCTCCAGCTGAGGACACGGGCCAACAGGTGGCCGCGACGGATCCGTGGCCCAACAAAAAAACGTTCTCAGTAAAGGTTAACACTAAGCAACACTGTTTCTGCGATATGACCACCGCAGACGTGCAAATTCACAGAGTCATGAACTAACAATAGCGTAGGGTGAGTAGCAAGTATAGACTAATATGAAAGAAAGCACATTTTTTAAATAGCTGATATTATGTTAAAAAGAGCTATCATCGTGGTGACACATAAAAAAGGTATTCCTTGAGATTGTAAATGGCGTATGGAGGCATGGAGATAGATCATTTGTGCAAGTGATCAGAAGTAATTGCGCAAGTATTATTTCTAGCGGTATGGTCCAGTTGCGCAAATGGACAATGCTTTTCTCCTTATTCCCAGTCCTCCCCGAAGTTAATCTTCTCCTCTCCTACTAGATCATAAGAATGACTCACAAATAGAGGAAATCTTCTTAAAAGACCTTATACCTAATCTCTAAAAAGAAGTAGATATTTTCAATAATAATCCACTTGAGTGTTATATCGACAGCGATTAAGAATAGAAGAGGAAACGTTGGAAGAGAAATACAGTGACTCCACTTAATATTCGACCAACCCTTTTTTTTTTTGACTTTTCAATAGGTTTAATATCAAAATAACGAAAGTATGTATTGTTTTAATATCTTAAATATCATATGTACAGTAGTGGCAAAGAAACCCGGACCGACCCTTGTAGCTGATTTCAGAGCCTTGTTCACTACAGAGCACGATAGACTCGTAACTAAGACTTTCGTGGTTCGAATAAATTTGAATAAGGAACAAAAAAAGTTTCCTTCCCAGGCAGGATTCGAACAACGAAAGTTTTAGTTCCCAGTCTATCGTGCTCTGGAGTGAACAAGGCTCTGAAATCAGCTACAAGAGTCGGTCCGGTTTTTTTGCCACTACTGTACGTATACGATTGAAACGCAAATCACGAACTGTAAGTCAGTACAGGCTAAATAATTTGTCACTTTGGACATAAAATGACAGAATAGACCTCCACATTAATATTCGATCGGCTCACGTAGGCTTCGCTTATGTTACTACCCTACTACTACAGTGCATATTATAATTGTAATCCCCTGGTAGAGTGGCAGAGAAGGCCTGACAACCTTATCTCTACAAGGTTAAATAAATAAATACTAATACTAAATAGTACTACTACAGTTCTGTTTCGAACGTACTCAATTTTTAAAGAGGTTCCCTTTGCCTTCCTGGATACTATTCCTGATACACAACTCAATATGGATCTAAAATGCATCAGAACGATGATTACATTATTAGGAATAATAATAATAATAATAATAATAATAATAATAATAATAATAATAATAGGCTAAATAGGCCTAATACTAAAAGAATACATATTAATAATAATAATAATAATAATAATAATAATAATAATAATAATAATAATAGGCTAAATAGGCCTAATACTAAAAGAATACATATTATTATTATTATTATTATTATTACTGTCCACTGTTGTGGCTATGTGCATAGCAAGGTGCTTCCCAATTGAGTGACCCTATGTTCGATTCCCGGGCAATAGAAAAAATGTATCTTCCGTCTACGGGACTGAGTGTTTGCCCGTTGTCTTTTGAGTGTTCTGTGATGCCTCAACGGTGGCCTTGCGTCATGTCGATACCATGACCAAGGCAGTTTCGCAATTGTAAGATGTCTAGACAGTGGTGGTCATTTTTTGACTCGCGAGTCAATCCCTTAACACACAAGAAGGGCGGAAGGGTAAGACATGATCTCCCTCCACTTAGCCATCACTTATTCAACGTTAAGCAGTTTGAGCATCCTCGCCCTCCTACTTTTTCCTTTACTATGTATTGCGGGAGCCGCATTTTATATAACGTAATCTTTGCCGACAATTGAGAGTACGTAAAAGACGAAGCCTAGCTTCAGAAAAGCTTTCCAGAAAAGTGGAATTATTTACATGGTGATTTCCGCACTGAAAGTACCAAAATATCTGAGGTACAGTCAGAAGATCCTGCAGATCAATACAGTTCTTCCTGAAACTTTTACAAATTGTTATTGTTTTTAAAGACGATTCTGAAAAGCAGAGTGAGTTCAGCTACACTGACTGGCAGATACAAACAAGCTTCGTTTCGATCACCCTGACTTTCTACCCAGCGACCAGCTAGGCTACGAGTGACGAGCTCAATAACTAGCCAGGCTTCGTCTTGTACGGACCCTAAGGTACCGTCAAATGATTCTCCGTCCCCTACCCGTAGTGCTGTATAAATCGAATAAAAGATAGGTTAAGCGGAGGAAGAAAGGAAAATTATTACTACATAGGTTGGATAAAAAGTAATGGCAACACTGCTGTCACGTGACGATGGTGCGTTAGAGAGCTGCCAGCTGTGTGGACATCAACAAGGACTGTTAGATAAGTTAGTGCAGCCAGCGGCGACAGTACTCCATCAATCTACTGCAGTGTGTAGAACGTTCACTTTCATAGGGATTGTGCGAGCGCCCTAAGACCATCCTTACAAAACTAGAGCAACGTTCCTGGATCAAAATTGAAATGGCACGAGGTCATAGTGCATAAGAATGTTTTCAGGGACTGCTTGAAGCATGTGGCGATGCAGCGTTGCCATATCGCACAGTTGCACGATGGCTTAAAGCGTTCCGGGAAGACCTTGTTGCACCGGTACCAAAGGGAAGTTGACTTTCTTGGACGAATCGTCGCTATGGACGAAACCTGGACTCGCTCGTATGAACCAAACTTGAAACGCCAATCAAATTAATGGAAGCTTCCCGGTTCTCCTCGTCCAAAGAAAGTGCGCCCTACACAAAGTGCTGTGAAGGAGATGTTCATTGTGGCGTATGACATTGATGGGGTAATACTGCACCACGCTGTACCTCCAAGGCAGACGGAAAACGCGGACTACTGGAACATCCACCGTACTCACCCGATATGATCCATGCGATTACGATCTTTTCACCAAAGTGAAAGAACCACTGCGAGGGACCCGGTACAATACCAGAGATGAACTTATCCGTGCTTTAGGGCGGTCAATACGGAACATCAACAAAGATGGACGCGCTGATGGTGTACGACGCCTTCCAAACATTTGGAAAAAGGTAATAAATAAGGGGGGCGACTATATAGAAGGTACGTAAATGTTGTACCCCTGTGAATAAAGCTATATCAGAAATATCGAACTGTTGCCATTACTTTTTATCCAGCCCTATCATCATTACTAATATACTGGAGAAATGCTGGAGTGTTAGCTGGAGAAATTTATGTCCCCCTAATAATATGCCCCAATATCATCTTTGTTCACTATATAAATTTCACTTGGACTAGCTGGGACTTGAACTCTGCTGTCGCCATGGAAAGTTTATTTGTCCTATCCGATGGGTGACGTTGAGCCGTATTAGAAATCCATTGTAGCAAGTAGTAAGTTTACTATTCAGAATTCCTAAGTAATCCCCTGGAGAAAACAGGTCATCACTATAACAATAGGAAAGAGAATAGTAACCAAGCAGGGGCGGCTGAATCAGTATCGTGACGGAATCCACAGCGCCACACAATGAAACAGAGTGACACACACATCGCGACGCGATCGTTATTAATTAGTGTGGCTCACGGCGGATGCCCTTTATCAGATCTCGAGGTGTTATTGTTGGCATCTCGGATTAAGCCTCGCTTAACAACTGAATTCACAATAGCGAGGAATAAGTGTTACCTTAGACAGAAATTAATTTCCCTCTTACTGTTATACAAAATATCATCGGTGCTCCCTTGTGGTTCAAGAACAGCGAATCTTCCTATGACGAACATTGAAAATTTTACTGAAACCTGCACCTCAGATGGTGGTCTTGCCAAAAGGATGATAATAATAATTAATTACACTGCCTATGATTACTTACCCTTCCTCCGAAATTACTCTATCCGGAACGACCAACATTAACAGTGATTTGCCAGCTTCAGAAAAGTGGCTGACTTCTCAGAGAATCATTCATTACAATACCAGACCAACACCGACTTGGTTTCATCATACGGAACAGATCTTTACTAAAATGAACTTTCATAGAAAGAATTAAACTCTGATCCATTGAATTAAAAGGAAGTACTTAACGTATATAATCTCAGTTCTACATTAGTTTACTTTTCTCAGAGAACCGACGAAGAGCATTGTCAGAGCGAGCAGAATATTTCTCTTTTGCTGAGTTTTAGTCCATGACCTCAAAGATTTATATATCAAGAACCATGATATATTTTTTTAATTTTTGCACGCAAGACAGGCCACTCAATTATATATAAATTTTATCAACATTGTTGAAGAATCTCGCTCAAAGAACTCTGTGCACCACTTCTTCACACAGATCATCTTTCGCTTTCATTCTTATTCTTATTTCTCTCTTTATTCTCTCTCCTCTTCTGTCTTTCTTAATTTTCTTTCGCTTTCTTTAATAATTCTACATTTAATTTTTTTCAATATGCCATTATTCTATTTACATGTCTTGCCCTCCTTTTCCATCACCTTCCGTTTATCTTCCTTTTTAAATTTTTCTTATCTTCATTTTCATTCCCTTCGTTATTCACCCCAACTCTACGAGAGTGCTCATAGATGTCGCTAGTGCCGAGAAGAGTAGATCACTCAGTTCATCAGGGACTATCCAGAGTTCACCACAGACAGTAGTTCTACATTACTCTCGTAATGAATGAATGATGATGATGATGATGATGATGATGATGGTGATGGAGAATCGTTGGGATGTTACAGGGGAACCGGAGTAGCTCAACTCGATAGCTCTGAGCAACTTTATCTATTGTCTCATCTTCTTCTTTCTTCCTTATTTCATGTTTTATCTGTATTTGACACTATTTTCCATATCTTTTCACTTCTTTATTTTACCTTCTTTTCACTTCTTTTATGAGCATGTATCATTTTCTTTCAATCATTTTCTTGTGTTTCTCTTCCTTCCATTTCCTTAGTTATAACAACTTTTTATCTCCCACGCGTATTTCTATGTTCATCTTTTTCTTTCATTATTCTTCTATTTATCTTCCTTTTCCCTATTCGCCTCTTTCCCTTTCCTGCTTCATCTTTTATTTCTGTCATTCATTGGCCAATTAATTAATTTAATTAATTCAGTAATTAATTCACTCATTAATTAATTAGTCCATGCGTTCATCAATCCATCCATTCAGTCTTTCTTTGTATTGCCTGTATTTCCCACGTTTTATTTAATTTTATCTACTTTCATTCATTTTTTTCTTCATTTCCACCTTTCCTTTCACCTGGAATTTTATTATTACTACTTTTCTAATCCTCTGTACGCTTTCAAGCGTAAAGTGTCAACAGTTATCTTTGTACTCTTCACTGTCCGTTGCCACCTCTTAGTTTTTTGGAAACTATTTCCTTCCCATTATAGTCCTTTATCTTCTTCCCCGCTATACCTCTACCCTTCACAGTACTCCGAATCTCACAAGACCGGTGGACATCAATGATGTCACGCTGCAGCGAAATAGGAACAAAACTGCTGGAAGGTTGAATGGCTGTCATGGCGGCTGTACAAGTTGTTGTATGTGCTACGCTAGCAAAATTTTGCGAACTTTCCATACTGTCATCTCGTTCATAGAAAAGAGAGTATAAACAATTTATTCCTTGAACCAGTAGTAATAACTGGTCCGTTGACTTGTTCGTTCATAAGCCATTAACATTTTTTTACGTTGTGCTCATTACAAACAATACAGCAGAACACACCGCCATGACACAACAGTGCACGATGTCATTCGTCTGCTAATTCCCGTCCTATAAAAGAACCAATCAGATTCACTGATGGATATTGCAACCACCTCTGCAAGCTGATGGAACCAGTGCGAAAGCGGTGGAGCATCAGTGACGTATCGTTGAAATTCGGAACACCATGATGCCATCAAATTGCTCAACGCTGAGATTCGGAATATCAACATCTCTACAGCTTTCATTATTAACCTTTCCTTGCAACGTTTCTAAATCACCTCAATTCATTTCTTTAAGTAAGTATGGTTGCTGAATCTCTCCCAATTTCTTCCCTATTTGCTATTTCTTATGCTATCTCTTTTTGTTTTACCTACACTTTTTCTCACATTATCTTGTTTTTACTCCTATTATTCTGCTTACATGTTTGTTTAGCACTCTCCAAAGAAGAGTCTATATAATATATCTTCTGATTTATATACGAGGAACTTACTTACTTAGCAATATGTTTGGTTTGCCTTCTGTATTCTGTGGTAACTTTAACTTATGCACCTATTTTCCCCTCGGTACTTAATACTGACCTTCAATATTAAAATTCTTCTTATTGTTTCAATACTTCTCCTTTCCATTCATCCATTACTTGTTTTATTCCCTCTCAGTAATATTTTGCAATGTATTTTCTTTTAATTATTTCTTTACTCCACTACGTTTGCCTCTGGTTGAGATTCTGGCTGATAAGTACATCTATTAGCTATCAGGCAGTACATCTCACTTGACGATATGCGTCAGATGAAGAACAATGTATACAACTGAAGTCTGATTAATGAAATATTACTAGTCAGCGATATATGCATTAGAGGAAGAAAGGAACTGGACATCACAATCCTTTATCTCCTGGCTTAGTTGCATCATGAGTTATGCCTTATTGGTGTTACTTATGAGGTTTCATCCTGTTTTCTGACAGTAGACGAAACAAAAAAACAACTCCACTACGTCTTCAATATTGTTTGTTTGCCTCAGATCTTCACCGCCAACTGTGTCGCGCAATTTTTGGATGATTTGCCTTGAAAATTATCATCTTCGGTGTCCAATAAGAACAAACTCTTGGGCATCCTACATAAATTCTGACTTCCGCAGCACATTAATTATTCAGATCACGTACCTAACAACAAAAATTATGATGGCGATGAAAATAACTTAGACAAATTTCTACGTTTTGGTTGTTTTTACAAACTGCGACAACACCGGTGCCGGTATAGTAGGTATACCTAATTTTAGGATGAGAAAACGCCTTTCCGTGTTCTTATGAAATTGTTACAAAAACAAATGTAACGCACGGAATAATAATAATAAAAAAAAACTTTCATAAGTTTGCGCACCACTTCCCCTGTTTCACATTTGCGTGCGTGAGATCGTCTTTCTCACTTTCCAAACACATTAAAGCGCAACCATTGCACACGCTGCGTTGTAATTCTTATCGGTCAGTGTACAGGATGTCTGCTCACTTGCCATAGTAATTATTACATCAGCACAATAGGCTAATCCTTTAATTCACAAATATTTTGGATCTCCAGCGTATCCAGCTACAAATCCAGGGGACACAAGTTCCAGTCTCAGTTATGTTATCTTCAGAGGATAGACTTCCCTTGCACTAGCTTCCTCCTTACACAATATAACGTTAATTTAACAGCCAATTGAATAACAATATAATTAATTCTCACAAATGGAGTCCATTGTTTTCAATGACGTTCTGCAAACTTTCTGTCAGAGCCACCGGCGTGGTTCAGTCAACTAAGGCGCTTGCTTGCCGATCTAGAGTTGCGCTCGGACGCGGGTTCGATTCTCGCTTGGGCTAATTACGTAGTTGGGTTTTTCCGAGGTTTTCCCCAGCCGTAAGGCGAATGTCAGGTAATCTATGGCGAATTTTCTTCCTTATCTCGCCAAATACCACATCATCAATTCCATCGACGCTAAATGATCTAGTAGTTGATACAGCGTCGTTAAATAACCAACTAAAAAAATATATTTGTCAGGAGAGAAATACCTCGATTCGGTGGTAGTTTCGGCGCAGCTCAATGGTTAGAGTACTTGGTACATAGAACCAAGGGCACAGGTTCGATCCCCGGCGCCGGAGCGAATTTTTCTCCTCTAATCTAATTTGAGTAAGTTTTGATGTCGTCTACAAAACGTGGTACGGTACAAATTACTGATATGGTCTCATTTTCCTACCCTCAAATTTTGATTTTGGCGAAAATGGCCGACAAATTATGCCTAAAGTCCTCTGTCAGGAACAGAATACTTTACGTATCATAAATCTATGACACGAGAGTCCCAGCTTTACTTCCTTCGAAAGAAAACTATGCTAAGGATTTCCCTCCCTCTTATAAGTTCCTCGCACTCGGCCGTGTTTGAACTCGCGAACCTCTGATACAACGGCTAGCATGGTAACCATTGGACCAAAGAGGACAACTTCATAAAATTTGCAATATTCAATTCCTTTTTATGCAACTAGCCTAATTCTACTCTTTTTTCTCAATATAACTTTAGTGAAGATTAAAAATCTCATTTCATATGTTTCAGTGGATGCTTTGAACCCATGTCTCATTAACATGTAGCAATGAGGGCTTGGAAATAACATAATGTAGCCTTGGCTTTATTTATTTTATCAGTTTATTTTAAAACTGTGTCTCTCTACCATATAATTACACGCGTTTCAATATAATATTGGGCCACAGGCGTAGCTCAGTGAGCAGCTTTTCTGCAGATCCGGAGTTGCGCTCCGGGTGTGTTCGATTCCCACTTGGGCTGACTACCTGACTGGGTTTTTTCCGAGGTTTTCATCAACCGTAAGGCAAATATCAGGTAATCTATGGCGACTTCTCAGTCTCACCTCGCCAAATACCAACTCGCTATCACCAATCCCATCGACGCTAAATAACATAATAGTTGTTACAGCGTCGTTAAAAAATCAAGTAAAAATATATATGTTATGAACTCGTAGCCTAAACTTTATTTTATTTCTTATGTATTTCTCTACACATCCTTTAATATGTCTCGCATTTAAGGTCAATGTTCCTTGGATATACCATATCCAAAGTATTAAAATGTGCTTCTGTTTTAATCGTATCATTATTTTATATGACAAAAATTAACGATATGGAACTCTTTAATTACTGTACTTTCTTTTCCAAAAACTACCTTAATAATAAATTGTAACCTTTTGGAATCGATTGAAATGCTCTAACTGCAGTTAAACAGTGAACAGCGAAACCACTTTACCAACGAGGGTGACCAGAAATACGAAACACACTTCAAACGCATTTGTCTCTTTCTTTACTTAATTATATATCTAAACGAGATGGGGCGTATATCTATTAAGAGAGATAATTTGCATTCAATATAGACAGATGTTGTGAAAAAAGTTGTTCCTGGGAGCCAAAGCAATGAATGTAATTTACACTCAGGAGGAAGTAAGGCGAGAAAAAAAAAATCCGGAAACGCTTGCCGTCACTCAGCTCCAAAACATCTAGTATAGCCTCTTCTTTATTTACACCTACAATAACTAAGAGGTTCATTTCAATTACGTAAGAATGTTGTAAAAAATCTTTATGATGGTATTAAAATTTCTAACAAATACAAAATGTATAACAAAAAATAAAATGTTGAACTCCTATTGATTGTGTTAAAGGTATGGATCTGTGAAATTTCTAACTTCTACATTTTTTAACCAATTAATCTGAAACTTTTACCATATATTTCTTCCAATGTGGAAATGCAATACACAAATTGTCACTTTGATATTACAACCAGTTTATTTATAATTTATTAATTTTCGTTGTTTTTTTAATACTGAATTATAATAGTCCCAATTTTCAAAGCTCACACAATTTTTTTTAAATTTATATTTATTTTATTTATGATACATGCATGTAAAATATGACACATTCTTTTCATATTTTTGAATTACTTTTTGAGGAAAAAAATATTTACCCTTTTAATTGTAAATTTTTCAGTTTTTAAAGACTTATCACAACCTCAACACAGTGATTTGAATATTTTCAATAGCAGAGAAAAATACATGTGTCAGTTTACTTCACATACTTTTGTGGACGTCTGTGCAAAATTTCACTGAGATTGTAGAAAAACTGCATTCATTAGAGCATTTTGAATGTTACAAAATGTTGAAAATTGGAAAATCGAGATAACAGGTATCAAAGTACAGCATGTACAGTAGTGGCAAAAAAACCGGACCGACCCTTGTAGCTGATTTCAGAGCCTTGTTCACTCCAGAGCACGACAGACTGGTAACTAAGACTTTCGTGGTTCGAATCCTGCCTGGAAATGAAACTTTTTTTGTTCCTTATTCAGATTTATCACCAATACTTTTCGATTGCAGCGATATTTTACTACTTAATTAACTTATTATTCCCAGAACATGAATTTTACCAGCAATCGAAACGTATTGGGAATAAATTTGAATAAGGAACAAAAAAAAGTTTCCTTCCCAGGCAGATTCCAACCACGAAAGTCTTAGTTACTAGTCTATCGTGCTCTGGAGTGAACAAGGCTCTGAAATCAGGTACAAGGGTCGGTCCGGTTTTTTTGCCACTACTGTAGGCCTATATGATATATACAGTACTATCGATATCCTTTCTTCGTACACAGGTCTACCACACACATTTTTCTGCTACATAACAGCGAGAAATATGAACTGAATGGAAAGTAAAATTAGTTAGGATGAAGAACAAAATCTGTCAGAATGACAGCTGTCAGTTTAAAGGCCTGCAGCTCCACACACGCGCTGGTCCCTTTAAATTAATTCTGAGGGGCTTTAAATTGTCACATGGACAAAACAAGCACAAATTTAGAAAACTGAAGAGTTAAAAACAAAATTTCCATTTTAATGGTTTTTTTTTTTCGTTAATACATCTTTATTTTTTTGGGGTTATCATTTTATTAATTTTATATTACACGTATTTAATTATGAGAGGATTATGTGGAATAAATTATACTAACATTATCTCTTGCCTTAGTTTTCTCATGAGTGATGCCTTATTAGTGTCACTTATATTCCAACCGGTCTTCGGACAGTTGACTAAACAACAAACAACATTTATTGGTACTACGTTTCTAATATTATTGTAGGCCTATAACTAATTTTATAGTTCACTAACCACACTCAACACAGTGAGAGTTAATCTCTAGTTTTTATCAGTCTTTACTGGAGGCGTCGAGCATTAACGGCTGAGAAACATTGATATAATGTATGGGTAGAAGAAAGCACAAACTAGTTATTGGTTTAATGCACATGTGGGGATTGAAACCCTCGTGGACGATACAGCATAATCTAGCAGCTCATAAATTGTACCAGAGACGGTAACGCAATTCTGGGCCCCATAAAACAGGAATTACTTAAACTGTTAAAGAAGCCGCGTGCCACTCGGGTGTTTCGTCAGTGCACACATTTACAATTACGAGAAGTGCATGAGAACGGGCCATTCAATGTGTGAACTACCATGCAACATCTCGTGATCAGTCCGAACACGTGTTAATATGCCATGCTCCGATATCAATGTTGCCAAATCTCTCGATTTTCAACTGAATTTAGAAGATTTAATGTCTAGATAACAGCGCATCCGGTTGTCACTTACAATAAATTATATTATGAACTCATTACAGAAAACAGCACTACGGTTAAAGATATCGGGTTCTCTGGAACTGCAGAAGAAAAGTTCTGGTGTAATTAATAATATCATCATATACATCTAATCGTCTAACAGTACCTATAATTATTTATAACTGTTGGTTCTCGGCCGCTCAAGTCACTCATGAGTGCGCTCCTGTATGAAGGATGGCATTATAATGTCGAAACATGGAGTAGACCAAAAGGAGAAAAAAATCAAAGGACAGGAGTTCGATCCGATGCTGTGGATGTAGCCCCTGCGAAGAACGCTCAGTGCGTAGAAGGGAGAGTTCTAGGTTCGATCCCAGTGTCTAGAACGAATTTTTATCCATTATTAATAAATAATAACCATAACAGAGAATCCTCCAGGATCAAATAACAATATCATTATACAGACCCATGAATTTTATCATCTATGCTTATGCAAGGTCCTTAAAGGTGATAATATAACCTGCGATTCTTTCATAAGCAATGTTAGCTTATGTTTCTCAATGAAGTATGAGAGCTCACACTCTTTTCTGCAGTAGAAATTCTAAAGCTCTTTCTCCAGTCTCCCAGACGCATTAAAACTGCCAACATGGACAACAATGAAGTCGATCCTTCATCTTACACACTTGATTTTTAAATATTAGGACTTTTCCTCCTTTAAACATGTAAATATTTACCATTAATATTATTGTTAATCTTTAATTTTTAATTATTATTACTGTTCTATTACTTTTTAATTTTCTATAGGCTATTGTATTTTCAATTGCATCAAGTGAAGAAATTATTACAAAAACAGGCCCATGGACTCCAAAAATGATCCATATCAGGTGCAATAGCCACAAGGATAAACACCAGCTATACGGAAACAGCTGGCATGTGTTCTATTTATTTTTATTTTTCTCCTGAAAAATAGCAATTTTGACAAGGGTTGTTTCTGTAATAATGTCTTCAATTTATTTTGTAGATACTTATATAAAGTTGACATTTTCATCATGGTAATTTTTATTGTTGAATTACTAGTGTATCCATTGTGGTAACCAACTGTTGACTAGCACATTATTATTATTATTATTATTATTATTATTATTATTATTATTATTATTGAGATAAATAAATGTATTTCACTTTCTTTCTTTCTTTCTATTATGGTATTATTTTCACGTTGTTTAGTGACGATTTTGTTATGCTATTATTATTATTTTTTTCTTGTAATATGTTAGTATTCTGTTCTTTAACTTTTTGTCAAATTTTCACTGCTTGTATACTTTGTGACCTGATAAGAGTGTAAGAGAAGGTCCTATGGCATTAACTCTGCAAGTATAAATAAACAATTATGTCAAAAATCAAGTAGACCTACACGCCATTAGAAAAAAATTATTATATTAATTAATAAACCATCATCATCATCATCATCATCATCATCATCAACAACAACAACAACCACCACCTCATCTAAACATTTTCGCTGAACATTGATCATTTTAAGATTTGTAATTTGTCCTTTCTCTTTTATCTTCCAGGTGAGTACAGTATTCTCGAATCCAAATTGGATGGAGCCATACGAAGCCCTTGTATCTGTCATCAACATGCTGTGCAGCTGTTAAGTACTGTTGTTCATTCTATTAAAAGTTCAGATCCGACTGCTTAGGACATATGACCAGTCAATCGGTAGGCCTACTAACAGTAACAGCAGTAAAATAAGATATATCTTAATTGAATGTAATAAAAATTACATTCAAATTATACGCGTAGATGGTCTGTCATTGACAAAAAAATTATAGCACTGTTATCGGATTTCATGACTTTTTAAACTGTGTTGTCACGTATAATGGCTATAAAGGCCCCAGTTTGTACAAATTGCATGAATGTAAAAGCGAGGTCTTATATTTTTATATATCAAAGATAATACCGAATTAACAAATATTTAAGCTTTCTACAACGAGAAAGGAATATGTAATCTAAATACACAAAACTCCGGGTTCGAATACAGAGAAAATAAGTAGGTAAAGTATAAATGAAGTGAAGAATTTGTCCATGTCATCTTTGAGACGCTGAGTTCATTTGAATAATAAATTGGGTGATGTAAGAGAGCTGGCAACACTGGGAGATGAGCCCAGAGCTAGGAAATACTGCGAGCTCGCGGTCTCGTGTCCAGGCCGCGTCTTGTCGCCTCTCAGAGCGCATCGCGCCGTGCTCCATGCAGCCTTCGTGATCTCACCTCCGCCTCCGTGCGCGCGCGTGCACGTCTGTATAGTTTCCCACGATAACGCCACTTCTCAAGATTCGCACAACGGTGTTCACGGAACCTGACGCTTATTCTGCAGTACACGTGTATGTGTGTCATTATTTTACACCTTAAACTCGATACTCTGCCCTCAAACATTTCCACTGCCATGTAAACATTTAATTTAGCCCCAAAGAATTTCCTTTTTTCTCATTATATTGTACAGTATTAAGAGGCTGAAAAAATGTATTCCGAGATTATCTCTGAAGTATACATTTTGAGCTTTCCTGATTCGTAAATTTCTGTTCTGCAAAGGAATTTTAAAATGTTATATTTGTTCGGATCAAATTTCTGCACGTTTAAAGGACAAAACTATAATTCTTTCAATCACTTATTATCATAATACATTTCTGTCTTAAATTGACTCAGCATATTAGGAATACAATCAATACCTTCCCTAAAACACGCTATGAAATGTTTCACATAAAACAATTTTTATCTCGTAAAGAAAGCAAAATTGTATTAAACTTCTTTGTTTAAATATCTAAAAAAAATAATAACTCATTGAAATTAATAACATTACTTACGGTTCACTCTCTACATAACAAAAAAATAGCTCTTTATCCTTTATCACCTACCCTCTTCAAAATCTACTGAGAGGATTTAGTGAAGAAATGTTTTTAGAACATTGGAGGAGTGATAGTAGGGAGAAGAAGAATAAAGTGAATAACATTTGCTGATGATATGGCGTTGTTAGCAGAAAAGGAGATGATACTAAGGATATGCTACTGGAGCTAAATGACAGCTGTAAGCAGTATGAAATGAAGATAAATGCCAACAATACGAAGACAACGGCCACAGGAAGAAAAGCAAAGAAGGTAAACTTGCGAATTCTAAATGAGACAGTAAAGCAAGTGGACAGCTTCAAATACTTTGGGTATACCATAAGTATTAACATGAGCTGCTGCCAAGAAGTCAAAAGGAGAACAGCAATAGCAAAGGAAGCTTTTAATAGAAAAAGAAGCATCTTCTGCTGACCTCTGGACAAAGAACTAAGGAAGAGACTAGTGAAGTGCTTTGTGTGGAGTGTGGCATTATATGGTGCACAAACATGGACATTACGATAAAATGAAGAGAAGAGACTAGAAGCATTTGACATGTGAATATGGAGAAGGATGGAGCGTGTGAAGTGGACAGACAGAACAAGAAACGAAGCTGTGTCGGAAAGAGTGGGTTAAGAAAGAATGATGCTGAAACTGATCAGGAAGAGGAAAAGGAATTGGCTGGGTAACTGGTTGAGAAGAAAAGTGAAGAATGCACTGGAAGGAATGGTGAACGGGAGAAGAGTTAGGGGCAGAAGAAAATATCAGATGATAGACGACATTAAGATATACGGATCATATGCAGAAACTAAGAAGACAGGAAACAGGAAACATTGGAGAATGCTGGGTTTGCAATGAAAGACCTGCCGTTGGACAGAACACTATGAATGAATGAAATTAATATATCGGGGTTAAAAGACGGCCGGAGCGTGGTGCGAACCAGCTACCTCATTCTAGTGCCGAGTTCATAAAAGCATGGAGCTCTACCCCCATGTCCTCAAAACCCATTCCGCATAAACGGGATACCTCACCTCTCAAATGAATGTTAGTAGTTTCTACACAGTAGCAGTTTCTGCAGTAACACTTTGTTATAGGTATATCTTTTTCTCTTGGCTATTTCACAAGGAAGGAACAAAGGAGTAATACTTAGAATCTCATTACGGACCATTAGTATATTTTAGTATCCATAGAAACCACTTTAAAATCTATTTTCGTAAATAATATTAGAAATGACTGCAATAGGACAATGGCGATTTATATAAATTTGTATAAGATTAGAGGAGAGTTGGGTAGTATCGGACATCGGGTAATATCGGACAGTGAGTTTCTTTCATCTACCACACGATGATAGTACCTGATTGACATGGTTACGTTTCTGTGATATCTCATAGAGAAATGTAACCATGTCATTCAGGTACTACCATATGGTGGTAGTTGAAAAAAACGCACTGCCCGATACTACCCGACTCTCCCCTACATATTTACATATCCTTTTCTGAATGGGAAATGATTTCCTGATATTCGTGGATGCAAGCCTACGCTGCCATATTACGCTTAAATCCCAAGCTAGGCACATATTCACCAATATCGGCCGACTGTGTCAAGGCACGCTGTATACTCAGTTCCGCATGTAGGGAACCCAACATGCTCAGTGATCCATCCTTCTCCGTAAGTCGCTGACCGGCTATCAGAGTATTACTTATTATAATGAACCGAAGAAATGTTGACGAATAATAACGATGCCTATACGAAGGAAACGAGAGAATGGAGAGAAAAAACAGCAACTGTGACTTCGTCCGCTACAAATATCACTATGATTTGCAATGGAAAATGTCAGACTTCACCGAGACTCGAACTCGGGCCGCAATTACGCCTACTAGAACTGTATTATGTTTAATTGAGGTCAGATATATGACTTCTGAGATTATAAATATGTCTTTCATGTACAATCCCGAAAACGAAAGTTCATTTTCTTATTTGGTTTCATTGTAAATAATTTCATTTACGTATATCTCTTGAACGATAGTTCAAGAAAATAAACTTCGCCATTCTACCACGTCAAACTTCACACAAATAAAGAGAGTTCAGCTGAAACCTGTTTCAAAGCACTTCAAATCCAATATCATCATCATAATCATCATCATCAGCGCTACAGCCCCAAGTGGGCTTGGCTTCTTCAACGATCTTCCTCCATTCGTCTCTCTCCTGTACTTTTCTTCTCCAATTTCTTATTCCCATTCTTGCCAAATCATCTGTCACACCATCCAATCATCTCAATTTGGGTCGTCCAGGTTGTCTGTGTCCCCACGTTTCACTGAATAATACCTTTCTTGGGGTGTTATTCTCCGTATTCCTCATTACATGCCCCAACCATTTTATACTCGAGGATTTTATGGCAGCGATTATGTTATGTTCACCATACATTCTGTCTATTTCGCTACTGCATCTCTTTCGCCACAAACCTGTCATTTACTGGACCGAATATTCTACGTAGTATCTTTCTTTCAAAAGATCTAAGAGAATTTTCTTCTGCTTTCGTCATGGTCCGTGTTTCTGCTCCACATAATAATACTGGTTTTATTAGGGTTGTATATAGTTGGATCTTTGTTGACCTTTGGAGAATTCTAGACCTAAATAGTCTTGCCATTCCATAATAGTTTCTATTTGCAGCTAATAGCCTTGCTTTAATTTCTGCATCCATACTATTATCTGCCGTCACGATTGATCCTAAGTATTTGAACTGCGTGACTCGTTCAAACTCATATTCTTGTACTGAAAGGGATTCTCCTCCTCGTAATATTGCTTTCCCCGTGAACATATATTTGATTTTGTGGATATTCACTACCATTCCCATCGTCTGTGCCGCTTCATTCAAATTTAAGAAATGTTCACATAAAATTTTCTGGTTTCGACTAATGATGACAATATCATCAGCAAATGCTAGAATTTGAGCTGATTTATAAAATATTGTATTCCCTATTTCAAATCCAATATAATTACGTGAATTATTATCACATTATGTTATCTTTATAGTTATTAAATTATTAACAACAGTAACAACAAACACGATTCTCAGCATCAATGGAGGTCCGCGGACTGCAGTTCGAAAAATGTTGCCATACTAAAAATGTCTGAATCCGAGGGTGCAGAGCAAAGTGTTTCGCCACCTGTTTATTTGTCAATAGGCCTCTCCTTCGCTTGCAGCCATCTTCGTGACAGAAGAGCACGACTGCAACTGTCTCTGTTAGAAACCGAAACGTCATCACTTGTTCTTGGACAATACTCCAGTCTGACAGGCCATTAGTTTCATCATCGTCACGGGGGAAGGCGTCAACACCAAGAAGAAAAGTCCTTAGAAACAACGTGGGGGATACAATCGCAGTTTGAGCTGTGATTGTGGGTATCGAATATATTTATTTCAAACGTGTTCATAGTCGTCTACGTCATCATTATTCAAGGACTGCAGGAAACTGAGATGACACAGAAGAAGAAGAAGAGAACCTTGATATAAATAGGTCACTTTTCATTGTCCACAGAAGGAATAAGTTTCTACATTTGTTGATAAATATGAATGCAATACAGAGTGAGTCAAAATTAATAATAATAATCTGTGGCGCTACAGCCCGCGAAGAACCAAGACCGACCAGCCGGCTGCTGGCCTCACGGCCACATGCCGAAGCAGAGGTGGACGATCATCCAACCAGAATGGAGGTATCGTGTGGTAGCACGATGAGCCCCCCAGCCGTTATAGCTGGTTTGCGTAACCGGATTTCGCTACCTATCGTAGCTCCCCAAGTGCATCACGATGCTGGGTGGGCACCGGTCCCATACACTGGCCGAAATTTCATGAGAAAATTTCTTCTCCCATGAGGACTCGAACCAGCGCGCATTCCGTAACGCGAGTCCCTGGCAGGATGCCTTAGACCACGAACCACGGCGCGAGACGAGTCAAAATTACGTTCAGAAAATAACTCAATACTTTCCTGAGTACCTTTTACAGATATGCAATTTGCACGTGCTCGTTTGCACAAGCAATTGAACAAAGAACATCCAAGAAGACTTCTTGTCAGAAATACTAGTATATTCAGAACGCATGAGAGCTTACATACATTGACTTATTCTACAATCAATCTCCAGCAGCTTATTTTTTGAATATTATTTATTTACAATCTCCTACTGCATGGTCTCATGGCGACTATAGTTTACCACAGTTAAATACACTTTTTAATATTTGCCATGAGTAGTAAGCACATATTACAATATTTTTATATAATGTTATAACTAGGGAGCGGATTTTTATATGCTAAAAATTTTAAATATATTTATTTTTTATGTGCTAAAAAGTACGAAAATATTTGCTAAAAATAAAAAATAAATATTTTTAATATGACAAAAATACCTCCCTTAGCTTGGAAAAAAAAAAAAATGTTACTAGGCACTCACCCACCACACTTGAGTGCTAGTAGTTGGCCAAAGGTCATCTCCAAATTCTCCATCACAAATGCTTGCCGATTATCTCTGAACAACGACTTTTCACATCACAGGACGTCAGACATGCATATTTAAAGATAGGAATGTCACAAACACAAACACCGTCAATTTCACCTACAGGCACACCCTCCAATACTTGAGCAACTTTACACATTTTTTATATCCACTGTTTTTCCCAAACACATTCTGGAATTTGTCCCTTATTAATTGTGCTTTTGAACCTGGTAGCGAGTCTAGTTTAATTTTCACGGCACGCACCTCCCTGTTTCAGAAAACAGGTTTTTGGATGTTTAGAGTTTTTTTATGGTGTCACACAAAAAGGTTAGATTTGCTAATAGGAAAGCCAAATCGTTTTTTAAACAACCATCTTTCAGTATATCTTGAAGGATATCGATTGACGAAGCCCGATAACAGAGAATCACAACAAGACGTATTGCCTTACTTGATGGACATGAGCGAGAGGCGAGAGATTTGTTTAAATTAAATAATGTTCATACCGTTGATTTAGTTTTAAAATGTTTAAAAGTTCTTCTAAAAAATTATTTAAGTAAAAAAACTCCAAGATTTATGTTTTTATAATAGATTTCCTGAAAATATGTATTTACATATTTTTTTGTGAAAATAGGCTATGTGTTTTTATGTAAAATAAAATTCGGGGTTTAAACTTGAAGCTTCATGTTCGGAATTTTTAACTTTGTCAATTGTGTTTTATTACACGCAAAAATATTTAATTACATAGAAATCCGCTCCTTAGGTATATCTTTATAACTTTGGAAAATGTAAACATTTTATACAATAGTCAAGCGTTTCTCACTATGCTTGGAAATTCTGATAAGGTATTTATGAGTTTTTCTAGTTGTCGTGAAGAATGCACTCAGTGATGATGTGCTTGATGGTAGGATTGATATTGCTTTGCCTACATTGGCTGCAGTACATTTTGAGGAATGTTTTTTTGAGCAGAAGATGATGATGATCCACTTGTGTGTGGCCAATTCTAATTCTAGTGATAAGAACTTGATCTCGTCGACTTAGATTGGTCAGGCTATCTAGTAGATTTGATTTGATTATTTCGACATGTTGTACAATCAGCTGTGTTTGTAAAAGTCGCAATGTTCATGCGCTAGTTTGCACAAACCCGGTACGTTTATAGATATTAGCATAAAACTAGCCAGGTTTGTGCAAGAAAGCGTATGCATCGGCTTTATATACACAGGGCAGTTCTCTGGACAGGGCAGTGAAGGATCCATCACACTATCACAAATTCTATCGATACTAGACAACCTCATTTGATACAGCGTCGTTAAATAACCGATTAAAAATCCTGAGCTACTTGCAAGGAGAGTAAAGGCCCATTCACAATGAAAATTAAACATAACCGTAACATAAACACAGAAGTTTGCGCCCAGGTTACCAAATGGAATCATTCACAATGATTCACATAAGGATTGACATAAACATTACCGTAAGACGTTAACATGAAAGTTTGCAAACTCCAAACTTTCATGCTTATGCTTACGTGATTTGCAAACAGAACACAATCGTGAAGCGCTGAAGTATACGACAGAATATGAGGAAATGGCGTCGTTGTTATGTTTCCATGGTTACCAAGTATGTTTGCTGTTATGTTTATGTTCCCATCGTGAATGATCTTGATTTTACCGTAACGTTTATATCCTTAAGGCACATTCACAATGAAAATTAAACATAACGTAAGCGTTAACTTAAGAATATAAACGTTAGATAAAATCAAGAAGTCATACTATCATTCACGATGCGAACATAAGCATAACCGCAAACATACTTGGTAACCATGGAAACATAACAACGACGCCATTTCCTCATATTCTGTCGTATATTTCAGCGCTCCACGATTGTGTTCTGTTTGCAAATCACGTTAAGCATAAGCATGAAAGTTTGGAGTTTGCAAACTTTCATGTTAACGTCTTACGGTAATGTTTATGTCAATGCTTATGTGAATCATTTTGAATGATCCCATTTGGTAGCCTGGGCGCGAACTTCTCTGTTTATGTTACGGTTATGTTTAATTTTCATTGTGAATGGACCTTTAAGTTAACGCTTACGTTATGTTTAATTTTCATTGCGAATGAGCCTTTAAGGCCACCCGTTGCTGTATTATAGCCATGTCATCGTCTTGTCGACTCTGTATCTGTTTCTTTTTTATCAGCCGCTGATAGTTGTGTCATAAGCAATGGATCTGTGTGCGGTGCAAACCATCAAGCACGAACGAGCGGATAGTGAAAGGAGCGTGCTCAGCTCGTTCCCGCAATATTATATACGGCTGGAAGTGATGTAACGCCATATCCACGCGAGAGAAGATTCACTTTCATTCAGTTATCTAGGTCTAGACTCGTCGTCAGGTCAGGTTTGGTATTATACATACATACACCCGCGCCGGGCAGCAACGCGCAGGCGCGAACTCTGACATTACATGATGAAGCTTATCTCGGTTGTGGGCGAGATCTCGATTAATGATGATTGATGATTATGCAATTACAGATACGTCCACCGCGTGTTTTAAAAGTCAGGTAAATTGTTACTTCGACTTAATGTCCCTTTTTATTGTAAATAAGTGCTCATTAGCAATCACGGATACTTGATAAAGATTGTATACATGTGTATTTTACAGTAATAGCGTTTTCGAAAGTATACGTGATGCAATGTTGTAGCCGTATCACAAAGTTTATGTATGCTCACAAGTTAACGAGGTGGAATGATTTGACCTCTGCGGATCCATCCGGTTCTGGATTTCGGCCCCCTGATTTCTTCACTCGAGCTTGCGAGATTCTGCCATGACCTGATACAAGAGTATCGCCGCTATTAAGCACGACTTCTGGTGGGAACTTTTCGCAAGGTGCAATGAACTCTGCGATCTGGACAGGTGTACTGCTCTCATCAAAGAACTTCTGAAACTATCATACGCAGCATATACGATGCACCTGTCGCGGTAGAGTCTCACAAGGAAACATTATATAACACTAGGTTGAGATGACAATCTGAAAGTTTGCACACAATAAACAATGTCAAAAGATTGCACTCACACCATACTATGGTCCACTGAACTAACCCCCTGCTAGGCGTAATCTTACCATATCGGTCGACTGTGCTAAAGCATGCTGTACGTTCAGGATACACGAAGGCAACTCCAAGCTCTTGGACCAACCACCTCTACACGTCGCCTACCGGTGATCGGAGAAATGCTGATGATTGGTGAATGTAATAATGAAACAATGTTGACGGAGAAACGGGAGATCTCCAACGAGAACCTCAACTGTGAAATTCTCCGCTGTGTACTCCCAATGTTGTTAATTCAAATTACACATAATTACAGGGTGAGTCAGGAGAAAAGGTGAGGGGTGATAATATTGGTGATTCTGAACAAAAAGTTTATATCAACACACGTCCTGGTCTTAACGGTTTCGGAGAAAACTAATGGAAACAACGACGAACATGAAAAGTGCAAGTGATAGTAAATTAAAACATTGTTACCTTATGTTCTGTTTAATTTCTTTACAGACCATGTTCAAAAAGTCCACCGTCAACTTCAGTGCACTTTGTAGTTATTGTAGACAGCTGCTGTGTTGCTGATCTGAGCCGATTCGGACATTCCTTTACTTGACCAAAAGCATATAAGAAATGTGAGCTAGAAGTTTCCACTTGGCGCTTGTAGACTTCATTCTTAAGCCAAATCCACGCACAGTAATCCAATGTAGTAATGTCGGGTGACCTCGGTGGCCAAGAAATGACTCCACCGCGACCGATCCAACGCCCAGGATAAGTTTCATTGATCCTACTACAACCTAATGTCGTTTTAGTTGTATCCGCATATGAGTGCTGATGAAGGACATGAGACTGACGCCCGTGATTTTCAAACAGCTGTATGTCAGATTTTGTTAAGAATAGGACATATGTTCATAGAAACGTTTTTGTTCAGAATCATCAATAATTATTATCACCCCTCAACACCTTGTACCTTTCCTCCTGACTCACTCTGTATATGTAAACTTAATGAAACTAAATAATTTATCAACTATTAAATCATCTACTTTTAAATTACAGAGAGATAATAATTCTATCGGGTCACGTTATTCCTGCTGCTGATGATTAAATTTATATGGAACACCCGAGTAGCTCAGAGGTAAGGAGCTATTTTCCA
Organism: Periplaneta americana; assembly: GCF_040183065.1. Lineage (NCBI taxonomy): Eukaryota > Metazoa > Arthropoda > Insecta > Blattodea > Blattidae > Periplaneta > Periplaneta americana. The sequence goes on along the minus strand of NC_091123.1, from coordinate 33,318,952 downwards.
AACTAAGCTTGCGCTCGGAAGTGAGTTCGAATCCAGTTTGGGCTAATTACCCGGTTGTTTTTTGAAGAGTTTTTCCCAACTGTATGATGAATTTCACGTAATCCATGACGAATCCTCGTTTCATCTATCTCGCTACTATAAATTTCACAGCTTCTAGGTAATCAATCAACTGATACAGGATCGTTAAATAACCGAATAAAAATGTGAGAGTCTTATATTATTTCTGCATCAGTATCACTCTGGAAATATTCCGATATAGCCTATGCTTTTCTTAGGATGTAGGCCTACACGTCTTCTCGTAATGGCGTGACACCATCGGGCCCAATACGTAATTTGTCAATAAATGAGCTGGTGAGACCAGGAAAACCATCGCGACGCGAAGGTTACGTGGGACAGATGCGAGTGAAAGCTACGCGTAATGTTGTTACATTGATAGAATCCCGGGGAATGCGGTTAACCACCGGAACACAATGCAAGGAGCCCCTCCGAAAAGTAATCATTTTGGCCCTCAAGTCACTGTGGTTTAACGACACATGGGGTGCCGACAATGTGTTCAATACTTGAGCGATCAACGCCTTGTATACCCGTAGCTATAACAGCAACAGACTGATTCAGTGCAGAAATAGTTAACACTCGATGGAAAGGAGAAACTTAAACTTTTTGTTAGACCTGCCGTAACTTTCGTATTTCTAGGGTTCCAATAGAGGTTACAGGTTTGTATCATCAGCTTAACTCTTACTTTTTAAGTATAACATCGTTTATTTTCAAATAGTTTACATTTTAAAAGCAAGTTTTACTCTTGTATTCTATCGTCAAATAAAGCAGCACACTAGAATTAAAGATTACTTCGTACACAACAAACCGGAGTAGATAAATAAAAAATGTCGGTTCTTTGCAGTAAATCAATCAACTATTCAATTTACATAAACTCATAGCCATCCTACGTACACTTTTTACACAATAAGAAATTAAAATGTTGGACGGTTTTGCAACACTATAAATTATACACTTGGATAATATTTGTTCAATAAGTTTAACTGTAAATTGCTATTATTTTGGTTTATGAAGCAGAGGACGAGGGTTCAATTTCATGTGCCGTTAGTTTTCGTTTTTTTTTTTTTTTTGCAAGAAGGAAGTAGATTACAGGCATTTTAGATAATTCTAAAATATTCAAATATTAATTAAATAAGTTGATTTGGTTCAACTTTAAATTTAAACTCAATTTAAAGTTGTGCACTCACATCGTATTTTTTAGATGAAACAAAAAAATGTTATTGTTATGTTAGGCTATGCTTTTATTGTTATCATTATTAAACCCGGAGAAATGTATTTTTCTTCTTTCACGAAAGAAGGTTCCGCAGTCTAACGCCGCATCCCGAGGTTTATTGTGTTTGCCACTCCTTTCGTAGAAATCATTGTTGAAGTCGGTAGAATAGCATTCCTGTAAGTATTGTGATTTAGTATTTGATATTGAGCTTACACAACATTCAGTTTCGAAGAATTCCGAATTTAACGCCCCTCCGTCCACCTGAGAGTTCTGCAACCTCCTCAAAACGATGCCACCTGTGTGCAAGTCAACAGTACTAACCACTGTTGCATCTCTGTTGAACTATTGAATGATGGAAACTGATGTTAGCGAAATTAGGCCGATGTCCCAACGTAGAAAATTGCCTAGCATTTGTTTCGAATTGATTAAAGAAAACCACCCCAAAAATACCTAACCAGGATTTGAATCCGAGCCCACTAGGTTCGCAGTCATACATACTAATCACAATATCCAGGCGTGAAGGAGATAAATATAATACATTTTGAGTTCAGAATGTTCTTAAATTCTAATGCTGAAAGCAACCTGGTTGATAGTGCTTCTGTGTCTTCCACCGGAGTCTCCAAACGAGGCATGTCCCCAAAAAAAGTTATCAAGAAACATCAAATCAGAGGAACAGGTTGGATATCGAATCGAACCTCCTCTTTCCGGTACGTCCAAGATTTATCAAATGTCATAATGCAAGAGTAAAGTATGCTGGTGCTCCGTCATGGTCCATACACATCTGCTGATACACAATAAGTGGCACGATTTGTAACAGCTCTAGAAAAACTGATTGCAAAAGTTGTTGTAAATCTCCCCATTCGAACTTGGTGGAGGGACGTAAGGTTGAAAGAATGATTACATACGATTATATCGACAATGTAGGTCCTGCCATCATGTGCACCAGAGGTTTCTCTTCGAAAAATATTATATTTCGATTCCTCTATAAACTCCTTCAGCTTTAGCACAACCTCTTGAATCACCAGGTATATGCAAGACAAAAGTAAGACGTGGCAAAACAGCTTTGTGAGGTACAGACACACGTAACCTGCAATCTGCGCTTTCGTTAAGCTAATACACATTAACAAAATTGCTGGATCAGTAAGAAACCCTTTCACAAGCTGGGGGTTGAATGACTAGACCACAGAGGACGACTCCAGTAACGTGTATACAGACTTTTCAATGTTGAAAGTGATGGATGACAAAAACTGAAATAACTCTAAGAATATTCAAGTCATTGTAGAGCCACACAACGACGAAGCGTGGATACGCAGCCTAATACAAAACAGCAAGCACATCACGACTTGCACAAAAGTTTCGACGCACGAACCATGACATGACTTGACATGCACAGAATTCTGACCCATAACAGGCTGGAGAAACTATGCAATTTTTAGAAACTGCAATTTCACCGTTGTTATTACTATAAAGACAGCGATCGAAGTATACAATAATGACATAGGAAATGATCTATATTGTACATGAACACACACGATGATTATCAGCTATAATAAGTTACTTGATGTATAAAATGAATAACATTACATGGCTTACACTTTCTCATACAGGTCTCACAAAGCAATTAAAATAATAGATATTATATTAAGTAAGGGTTTGTCATGTTATCAACAGTTATGTCATGAATTTAAACTATTTGATAATCAAATTTATAACAATGTATTACTGAATTTCGTTCATAAAACCGAAATATAGGCTATTTAATTTGTATTCACATACATATAAAACTAAAAGATCAGACAGCATACGCCTGACAGAATATAAAATGTACCACAACTGCAGCTTATAATTAATTGCAGTAGCAACTTCGGTCCAAGGCTCTATAAGAAGATTAACAGTTAAATTACCAAACATTCAATTTGCTAATGCTCCTTATTAAAAAAATCAATTACAAATTATTGTTTAGGGAGGAAATATAAAATAGTTTCAATTACTGTAATATCTGTGTTTTTTTCTCTTTTTACTTGTTATTACATTAATTAATAAAATCTATTAAAATTTTGTGAAATGTCCCCTGAGTACGTGTATGTACTGTACTCTATCTGCGGGTGCTAGAGAGATTTTTATATGTAAAAAAAAAATATGTAACTTATCTTTGTTCCAACAAATAAATTTATTATTATTATTATTATTATTACAAAGTCTAAAATATCTATGTCCGGGATTCTATACTTGCTCTATTACCACAGGAACTAACAATTTTCAATAAAATCCAACATGAAGTTCAGCTGAAGTTCGAAGGGTATACGTGACAACACGGCTAGGAACCCAGATTTTAAAAAAAATTTACTAACAACAAATAAATACGAGATAAAAATATGGCGTAAATACATCAATTCATAATAAACATTCTATGTACTGCGTATATTATAAAATATGGGAACAGATTTTTAGGCACTAAAAGTTAATACTTCATTCCAAATAGCTATAGTTATAAACTAGCCACCAATATCCGCTGCATGATATAAATAATGCCGCTAGATTGGAAAGCGGTAGTCATCCTGCCTAAGGTTTTCCGTGGTTTTCCTAAGGCGCTAAGCCAAATGTCGGGATGAGCCCTAAAAGAAATGGGCCACGGACCTGCACTCATATTCCCATGAATCTCCCTAATTACTCTAAATTAATTAACAATTACATCTCTCCCCCCTCTTCGTAATTGAGCCATCATATAGCCAAATGGCTGGTCTCAAAATTGAGACGATTCAACAAAGCTCTTGACAACACTCACCTCCTACAATATAGCTAAATTGGCTAGTCTCTTATATATGAGACAACTCATCCTGCCTAAGGTATTCCGTGGTTTTCCTAAGGCGTAAGACAAATGTCGGGATGAGCCCTATAAGAAATGGGCCACGGACCTATAAGCCCTTCCCCATATATATTCCCCTTTAATATAAACGACGTATGCCCTAGTTCAGAACCTATAAATTGTCTTTTAAATATACGCGGTCACTCAATTAGTCGCAATTTGAAAGGACAGGGACCTATCAAATTGCAGATTTAGATTTCACGGCGCTTCTTCCGACGGCCTTCACATGCTTTGTCATCGAACAACAGATGACAGCGTCTCGCCATCCTAACGGCAAACACCAGCCATCTCCTCCTCGCCCCGTTGCGTGATCACTTGATCAAATCTCAGTCCCCCTCGCGTATGTGGTACCTAAGAGGTTACGTCCAATTTCGGCTTCCCCTTCAAAATTTTCTAGAGCTCCTTCAGTGGAGCAGCGTAACCCGGAGTGAGACTAGTGGCCAACAGGCTTGGAGCTCACATACTTAGTTCTGTACAGCCCCCAACCCCTTGCAAGGACGCGTTTTGCGTACCTTTTAAATTTGTCCTCCCAATTCTCTTTCGATTTTTCGATTTTTTTTCGGAAAGCGGTAGTCAATTTTTGAGCATGATGAAACGACGTATTCTTTATTTAATCAACAAAGTTCGTGCCATTCCATACAATTGGTTACTGATAACTAAAAATAAAAACATTCAAATACGTAACATCATAATAAAAAAAACACCAATACTTACATGGGATGAGAAATGTCGTGGATGCAGTCGATGTTAGAGGCCGAAGGAACAGTGCCACTGTAGAATGAACAAATAAATTGTTAATATCATATTAAACATCTATAAAAAGAGTACTAGAAATTAGATTCTTAAAAAAGAAGAAATGTAATTTTTTAAGAGATATATTAGAAGAAATAGAGGAAAATAAATTACAATACGGTACAATTATGACCATGTCCAAGAACAATGACAACTACTAAAACAATTCGGATAAAGCTGAGAGAGGAAAGGACAGAGAGAAACACCTGGCATAATATAAGCATTCTTGAATACATGCATGAAACTTCGAGGACTAAACGAGAACGTGTCGAATAGTGAAGAATGATCTTTGACAAACAGACGATATCGTCAGCAATGATAAATGAGAGAATGTGTAGGCCTACACTTAAAGTGCATAATTCCAGGATAAATTAGATACATACTGAACATAACAGGTTAGTATTTTACAATTAATACTGAAGCTTTTAAAATATGTAATGCCTATCCAAATTTAAATAATATATGCAATGTCTTGGATCTCACCATACGATTTAAGACCTGCAGTGACCAGCCTCTAGAAGGAGGTAACGAGAAGAAGAAACTTTATGAATCAACATTTAACTTGTTTAAAAATTGTTATACCTGGAAATAACTCAAATTATGGGCCTATTCACTGGAAGCCGGGAAACAATAACAATATATATATATATATATATATATATATATATATATATATAGCGGAAAATTTAATTTACCGAGAACAATTTGTAAAGAAATTGTCCTTATGGCTTTTAAGTCATCTATTCAAATTTTGAAATATCATTTCTATAACCATAGCACATACTTGCAATTATTATACTTTTGTTGTATGTTCTCTAACTTCATGTTTATATCCTTCTTTTTTATTTAAAATTATTACATTTTGTTAGTAATACTTTGTCATTTTAGGCAGGCCATTATGATGGCAAGTTTCGCAAATTAAATTAATAATTATTATAACAGATCTTTATTCAACAATACAGTGTAATAGTTACGAAAATACAAAATAAACATTTTCATAACATAGTTCATATATTTAACGTATTATTATGACTATTACACTCTTACTACGTCATACTACTTTTGACCAATAAAACGGTACGAAAGAACGTATTTCAACCAATCATGGCTGCTTATCGCACAATTTTATCGCGTCCCTAGCATTTGTTTAATTTTATCGCGTCCCTAGCATTTGTTTAATTTTATCGCATCCCTAGCATTTGTTTCTTTGTTTGCCAACATTTGAAACTGCGCTGGTCTGGACGTCAAAAATATATATAAAATTACAAACCACTCCAGTCGATGCACAGCAGTTTTAAATATGACTCGCATTGGCATTCAAGAACAAGAATTAATAAAAATCACTGATCATACCTATGCATCTTCTGAAATCCGATTTACAAATAAATGAAGAGCACCATTCGGAAATCCTAAATAAGTTGAATACACCATGTAGGCCTAAATCAACGAGTTCCACTTCTATTATGCACACGTCCAATATAACATCAATTGAACCACCAACCACATTCAAATTTGAAAATTGTACATTCAATAATTATTCCTTTTAAAATTATTCATGTTTATTTTTTATGTCATCGTCGTTAATTAAAACTTTTCTAACACTTGTGTATATTAGTTAGGTTATGTTATAGCTTCTGCTCTGAGAGGATAAAAAGAACTTCTGCTATATGATATTATGGATAGTCACGTATCAGAGATTGTTTAATATTAAGATTTATTGAATAGTAATCATTACAGTGTCTGTATAAAGACACTACTGCCATCTAGCATGCATCTAGCGTAATATTTGTAATGTTGAGATGGTACAATAATACATTTGGAGACAGTTGTATTTTCGTAAATCAATTAATATTTTATTATATTGGAGTACTTCGTTACTTCTAATCTTTATATACTTTCTTCTAATCGTGTAATAGTCAATTAAATCCCACTCGAGTTTTGATTTTCTCTAGATAAATCAAAACGTCTAGTGAGATTACTGTTGATAATTTTATGATTGTAAACTACGCATTAGTTGATTATGTGATAAGAAGTAATACCTATTCATAGTTTTAACAAATATATAATTCTTTCTTTGTAATGAATTTGTTGACTCGCTTTCGATAATATCGTGATTAGATGGAATCCACTACATCACCACTATTTTCTCTCTCTCTGTCTCTAAAATACGCATTCAGAAATTGTACAATCAAATGATATAGATACATGAGACTACTAAGTGAAATGAATTTTTAAAATTAGTATCAATCTTGGCGAATCATGGAAAGTAATAAATGTCAGATAGAGTATTGAGATAGAGAAATTTGTGCAGACATCACGGTGTATCCAAAAGACTTGACATATCTATCATCGGGGGGGGGGGGGAACTAAATTCTTATTCTATGATCGCAGATGCACTTCGATCCAAAAATCTAGATGTTCACGAGGAAGTTCATTGTATTGCTGATGGTGAGAGCAATCGTAGGGTCGATATCATACCTATAAATGGGAATAAACAGACAGCCGAAATAATTGATCCTACGATGAGATTTGAAATCTCAGCCACTCAACCATCTGAAGTGAACGAAGAGAAAAACAAAATCTACGAGCCCACGATTCAGTACCTATCAGCGAAATACTAACATTGAAAAAAAAAGAAAAAATCACAGTTACCTGTCTCTTCTTCGGAGCGAGAGGCACAATTCCGAGGGGAAAAATACAAGCTGAAGAGGGATCTTCAAGATGCCATCGTCACCACCATAATAAAATTTGCTGTAGCAATATTTCGCCAGCATCTTTACGGTGTACACTCAATTTAAATTGTACTTGGTTCTATTTTTTTCTTATGTCTTAATCTCTTTTGTTTGAAACTTGCTTATATAATTTTTCATTTTAAATTTTATTGTGAGCTATTCTGTGTCGCAAGGCAAACCCAAAATATTGGGTCAGACTAATAAATTAAATTAATACTGCATTTCTCTTGGAGCCATAACGTTCAAAACACATAAAACAATATTTAACTTACCACAACCAACAGCGACTGACTCTTAACATTACAACTAGGCAACGTTGCTTAAGCGCAAATCATTCGTGTTGTTCTGGACGGCTAAAAACCCGCGACTTCCATGAACTACAGTAAGTCCCATGAAAAGATGTATAGCACAATAACTAAAAATCCATTGATAAATAGACACAAACCTCAAATAACATCTCTTCTGAGTGGTTCTTTAAAAAAATTATTTGCAACACCCACATAGGCTAAATATAAATCCGTGTTCTGTTCGCCATCTAGTTACCAGTTCTTGTAATTAGAAGTGATATTAATTTTAGCAGTTTGTTACGCTGATTTACGACTGCAATATACTAAGAAAGTTAATGCGCCTCGTCTTTTTCTTGCACGTAGTGAAGTCAAAAGAGACTATTACTGATACATAAACCAGTGTAATGAATGTTCACATGACTAATTGTTTAATTACATACATTACGTAAACACACGGCAATACCCTGCAATTTGGATGCAAGACAGCCAGCACTAACACTAGATCTAGTACCACCCAAGGAAAGTGTGAGGATAGTCTTTACAATGCTTGCATGTGCCAGCAGACTGCTTCATCTTATTTTCTCTAGCAGCAAACATTTCAGGTGCTTATTTTAAAAGTAGCCTAAATTAAACGTAATTTAATCGATAATGGTTCTCTATGTGAAGCCAATATTTGTATGGGCATAAAATTAAAAGGCCTTCCATGCCCAGGAAATAATGTGAGACTTCTTACGGATAAATAGTTGTTATTTAACTTTTATTCGTGGAGTTTTATTTCTCGTTGTATTTATTCCGTTACTTATCGTTATTTTTAAAATATCTTACTACCGTTGAAAAGAGGAATAATAATAATAATAATAATAATAATAATAATAATAATAATAATAATAAACATGGTACTACTCAAGGAAATCAAATCATACTACAAATGTAGCAACCTTTTCAAGTCCTGAAAGAGCATAAAATATTATGTAATGAGCTAGAGAAATTTTTACAATCTGCAAACGATGCTGTACCCAATGGACCTGACATAACCATTCTTAAGAAAACAAACAGGGAAGTTCAGTTAATGGACACCGCAATTCTACTAAGCCGTAACCCGTACAACGCAAATAACGAAATCAGAAAATATTATCGTTTAATACAAGAGCCTAAAAAAACTTCGGCATTATCACACTCATCACTTATAGCAACACCAATAGAGTAGTCACAAAATAGACAGTATTAGGCCTATAATATCTGGACGGCTTATAAGCACAACAACCTGCTTCAAGTCACATTAGCGGACACCTATCATATTTTAAGACTCATTCTGTGGAAATCATGTTGTGTTTTGGAGTGCCCGTATAAAGAAAACTGTGTCAGTTTTTATTATTTTAATGTTATTCAACGACGCTGTATCAATTGAGTGGATATATATCTTCGAATTTTCTATTACAATTATATTTCATTCATTAAGGTTATGATAATATCTTTATTTTGTCAGCGTCTTCCTTTCAGTTAATTTTTTTTTCCAAGTGTGTTCCGCGGAGCTGCTGGCGAGCAGATGCTAGGGGTTCTTTGAGTCCATAATGGTTTTTAAATTTTATTTTATAGGCCTACTTAGAGGATGTTACTGTAAAATAAATACACAAATCATGAAAATGTGAATCAATAATATCAAATAACACTAATAATAATAATAATAATAATAATAATAATGATAAATTATCATTTTATTAAATATACAAAACGGAAAACAATATTTCTAATAAATTTATCACTAGATTCCCTGCGTGTATGTCCACCAAAGCAAAATACCGAAATGCTAAATGTAGAAGCAGAAATGAGGCTATAACTTTCCGCCATAAAACCAAATATAAAAAGAATCTGCAGCTTGCAAAATAAACACATTCGATCCACTGAACGGAATTGTTAAAATACTTGCTTTCACGTGTTTGTTAATTATTAAATACTAATATATATATATATATATATATATATATATATATATATATATATATAAAATAAATTTTGCATCATAAAGATGATTGTTTTTTTTATTTCAAATTCTTATAAAATTCCATACTACTAATTATAACAAATCTGTAACCTACTTACTTACTTATGGCTTTTAAGGAACCCAGAGGTTCATTGCTGCCCTCATATAAACCAGCCATCGGTCCCTATCCTGAGCAAGATTAATCCAATCCCTACCATCATATCCCACCTCCCTCAAATTCATTTTAATATTATCCTCCCATCTACGCCTCGGCCTCCACAAAGGTCTTATTCCCTCCGGTCTCCCAACTAACATTCTATATGCATTTCTGGATTCGTCCATACGTGCTACATGCTCTGCCCATCTCAAACGTCTGGATTTAATGTTCCTAATTATGTCAGATGAAGAATACAATGCGTGCAGTTCTGCGTTGTGTAACTTTCTGTAACAGTTTCAATTTTTCAGTTACACCCACTTCAATAAATAGACAATGATAATAATAATAATAATAATAATAATAATAATAATAATAATAATAATAAGGTAAAGGTATTCCTGTCACATGCCATGAAGCCACTTGGGGGCATGGAGGTAGAGCCCCTTGCTTTCCATGACCTCGGTACTAGAATGAGGTGGTATGGTCGGCACCTCGCTCTGACCGCCTTTTACCCCCGGGAAAGACCCGTGCTCAATTTTATAGGAGGCTGAGTGAACCTCGGGGCCGTTCTGAAAGTTTGGCAACGAGAAAAAATCCCGTCACCACTCGTGGTCGAACTCCGGACCTTCCAGTCCGTAGCCAGCTGCTCTACCATCTGAGCTACCCGACCGCCAATAATAATAATAATAATAATAATAATAATAATAATAATAATAATAATAATAAAACAAAACTACAGGTGTTAAAGGGATTCCGCGGTGGAAACAGTTAAAAAAACACTGTCTTACATTATACAGATACGAGTAACTTGTGGGACTTCACTGACATTGAGTTAGCACGATGCTGAATCTCTAACTAAGAGAGAACACAGGACTCTCTGCTAATCGGAAGTTAACCTACTGATGATAAAACGAGAAAATGACGACGGCGCAGATTGCTATTGGAAATACCGTCTATTCTATCCCATGGCTATTTTTGTAAGAGGCGTAAGCATTGCCGCCTTGCACTATACATATCCGTACGAGCTTGCGATTGTATCTTGTCCTGTCTGCAGTATAAGGAGGTGTACATTACTCTCAACTTACCCACAACGCACATCACAGAGAACTAAATCTAATTTAATTGTACAGCTTTTATCTCAACCATTATTACAATGGGCGGGGAGTGAATTATAGAATATTGCTACTTTAAAGAGGCCGACTTGAAGACAATAACGTTTGCATGCTCAAAGATAAATCGTACATATTAACTTCTCCCCAGAGATATTTAATTTTGTTAAGAGCGCAATTTAAGTGGATGTTAAATATTTTAAGAAAATGGTATTAATTTAACTGTAAGTAGTAAATATTTACTTCTTTCATATCGTATGTAGTTCACCAAATAAGTTATTGATAGTCAAATTATGAAACAAGAAAAGTAAGTCAAGTGACTGTCAACATCGTTCAGTGATCGTTATCGCCAGTGTCAGCACCACCATCTGATCACAACCAAAGAAGCCTTAACGTAAGGCTACCAAGGCCTGTTCTGTGTCTCAAATTTGGTAATTCCATCTTCTTTCAGCCTTTCAGAAGATCTTCCTCACATACAGCAGATAGATCCGTACTGTAATACCTCTTTGCCTCTTTAGATAATATATAATCCTCCATTCTCTCCACATGAATCTTCCATTTAAACAATATTGATAAGTAATTGATTAACTAGCGGACTTACTCGTGTTAATTATGTAAGTCTGTGCAGCTTACAGCTGTTTCGGTGCTTCATCACACCATCCTCAGAGCCTACTAGATCTCGGCGTCATCTAGTACTTCATTGCATGTTGTGTGGGTGCGTTTGATTGTTGAAAAGTGGAGTCAAATAGTGCGTGTGTACTGAAATTGATCTGTGTGTTGACTCCACTGTTGACACTATTTGACTCCACTTTTCAACACTTTTCAACAATCAAACGCACCCACAAAACAGGCAGAGAAGTACGAGATGATGCCGAGATCTAGTAGGCTCTGAGGATGGTGTGATGAAGCACATAAACAGCTGTAAGCCGCACAGACTTAGATAATTAACACGAGTAAGTCCGCTAGTTAATCAATTACTTGTATTCAAGTGTTAAAAGTAGTGTACGCAAGATTCAAAATGGAATATTGATAAGTTCCGTCCATTACGTTAGTTACTTGGAATTTCATCTCTCATAATATGATGGTTACATTCCTGCTCGCGGAATGTATATCCATCCAGTAAGAAATCTGAGGAACCTCAGTTGTTGTACTACTATTTTTTTTTCTTGCGCAAGGCCCACAATTCTGAATCAATACACAAGAGACGTTTTCGCTCTTATTTTATAACTGAGTCTCATATCAATTCTTATATAGACCCTAACCCGCTATTAGTCATAAAACCGCATTTCAAGGTGTTTCCATTCTTATTTTGTCTCTTTCCGTTAATCATCCAGCATTCCGAGCCGTAAGCAGTGAAAAAATTGCTAAAAGTTTATAAGATTCTAAAATAGCTTCTATTTTGAAGTTTCTTTATAACTTTCGCGTTATTGTGAAAAAAGGAGATGGAACTTATTTAATTTGTCAGAACAGAAAAGTCAAACATTACAAAATCTTTGAACTCAATTAACAGGCGTCTTCCACTGGTTTATGCATACAATAACTGATATTCATCAGTGTTATATGAGAGTGTCATGTCGGCCTCGGTAGCGCAGTTAGTATAGCGCTGGCCTTCTGTGCTCGAGGTTGCGGGTTCCATTCCGGCCCAGGTTGATGGCATTTAAGTGTGTTTAAATGCGACAGGCTCATGTTAGCAGATTTACTGGCATGTAAAAGAACTCCTGCGGGGACAAAATTGCGGCACACCGGCGACGTTGATATAACCTCTGCAGTGCGAGCGTCGTTAAATAAACCATAAATTAATTAATTATGAGAGCGTCATCAATTTGACGAAAGCGCTACACAATATGTCCTAAGGATTCATAGCCAGCTCGTATTTATAAAGCACACAAACTGCACTACATTCCTACAAAATTACCATTTCGGAGATCCATTCCTATTAAATAACCACTTCTCTCCGTTCCCTTAAACCTAAGTTTGTAAAAATAGTTTTAATACATCCTGTAGGATAGGATAATTATCAGGACTTCAATAAAATGGACACATAAATGTAAATGGACACATAAATTTAAATCGTTCAAGTTGCTATGCAATTGAGGAAGAAATCGTTATTACGTTATTCAACTGTTCATTATACATTAATGAGCAACTACAAAATGGAAAGTGGCCTACACAAGTAACGCTGCATTAATGCATGCTTTCCTAATGATTTCATTTTGTTCTTCTTACTCTATTTTGATCTCTATTACATTAACACAATCATGCATCAGTACAAACAGACATTTCATAACACAAATGCCAAGTCGTTCCCATTGGATATTTGCAAAATGAGTTAGAATGGAACTCCTAACGAGATCACTTTGCTGTATAGAAAAGTATAACAGATTCCCACTAACAATCCATTGTTGCGCTCTCTAGTACTTCATTATTTTATTCATTCGTAATTACCTTTCCCTATTGTGGCCTGTCAATAGCGTTTCCGGATACAAATTCAGACGATCCAGGTTCGATTCTTGGCGAGAAAGTATTTGTTTATTTACTTCCCATAGCAACTGCGTGTATTTTGCACTTTATTTGTCTGAAGCGACCGGTTGCGATATGCAAACAACATAGTAGGAAACTGTTCAAAGCTCGTTACGGGTTAAAAACTAAATAATAATAATAATAATAATAATAATAATAATAATAATAATAATAATAATAATAATACACTTCGAATCTTCAAATCCCTTTGAAAAAGTTACCGTTTAGAAGTACATTAAATTATGTAAATCACAGTAGCTCTTTTCTCTGACAAAAATGTTTTGTACCACACTGCCTACCGGTATATAATTTAATTTATCAGTTCATCTTATGGAAGAACGAACATTAAGAAAAGGAAAGATAAACTGTTTACAGCCGTTCTGGACAAACTGTTTTATTCTCCCCCCCCCCCCACCACAAAAATCACGATAGTTTTTTTTTTCAAGTGGTTACATTTCACATTTCATTTGTATCATTCCCAGTTGAACAAACTCGTATGAACAAGATCTGTCCAATAGTTTAGGAGAAATTTTTTGTACAGACATGTCAAAAATAGCTTTTTGGTATCTTGGATACGGAAAAAAGTACATTTCCGCGAAGATTTCTTTTGAAAGATCACAATACTTTTATTTTGTACTTGCAATAATAAGAGAATTACGGGGAAAAAAAAACGGTAAACAGCGATATCATCCCCAATGCCATAAATATAACAGATACAGTATTCTTGAAACAATTCAATAACCTGGGGAAAGTTGTAACAATTACAAGCATAGTAATATAGGCTTGGCCACTGCTTACGGGTAGTTTTCGAATTGTTTTTGTAAGGTCATAAGAATAAACACAAAATAAACTATATGAATAAAAGAAAACTTACCGTATTGTGTGAAATTTTCTCATTTTCATTACTTCCGAAAATAATTTGTATTGAATGGTCCCCTTTACATAAGTTAGCTACTGAATACGGGTTCATTTTATTCAGTGATTTATTTTATGACGCTTTATCAACTGCTATGGTTATCTAGCGCCTGAATGATATGAAGGTGACAGTGCCAGCAAAATGAGTCCAGGATCCAACCTCGAAAGTTACCCAGCATTTGCTCTTAATGGGTTGAAGGAAAACCACGGAAAAACCCTCAACCAGGTAACTTGTCCCAACCAGGATTTGAACTCGGAGCCGCTCGTTTTATGGTCAGACATGCTAACCTTTACTCCACAGCGGTGGACACGAGTGGAGTTTTATAAGCTGTGGAATGAGAACGTAACTTTATTATTGATGAATTTCATGTTGTTACGATTAATTTTCTGTGTTGTAGTTTGATGAACCATGCCGCCCGTATTTTCTGTGTAGACTTTATCAACGCCGGGAGAATTTTAACGCCAATCTCATTGCTGAGCGGATCTCTGTTGTCATAGTTGTGACTTGCAAGTTCACATTCTTTCATTGTTCTCGGCGTTCAAATAGAATGTGTAATATCGCCACGAAAAAGTGACAAAACATTGGCATGACAGGAAAATTATTTACTCGTTTTAAAATCGTGTCCTGTTTCAATATTCTTCCAAGGTTCTACAGTCTCTTCGTCTGCACAATAGTTCCGCTTTTGAAAAAAATCTCCATAGAAAATACAAATTGATTAATCTAAAAATAGGTCATTGTTCATAAAACGAAAGAACAAGACAACATGAAATTCGTCAATTGTTTCGTTCTCATTCCTCAGCCTACGGAAATCCACCCGTACCCAGTGACCAATGTTATGTAATGGAGACCATTTATCACAAGTAAACAAGATAACTAAACTGATCACAATAAAGTTTCTTTTATTGATATAGTTCACTTTGTAATAGGCCTATTATGGCCTCAAGAAACCACCCATAATCAATGGCCGACTCTGTACATAACGTTTGCAGAACAATGAGGCTGTTCCGAGAGTGAATGACATACAAAGAACCTTGTTGCTAATGTGTTATGACAAGAATTCTTAAAAAACAAACAAACAAACTTACATTTTGTGATACTACGTCACCTTAAGAAAATAATAGAGTCGTATTCGTACTTCGACAAATGAATTACAGCTCTTCACTGAATACATAAAAACGGAAAATGTCAGTGATCGAAATAACAATGAATAGGAAGTGTATGCAGCACGCAAAAAGGAAATACCATTCAGTTTCCGAGACACGTTTGAAGGCTTCGACACTTTATTTATGAAGTGTTCAGCATGGACGTAATGAATGCAGTGCAAAAATCTGAAGGTAAACACGTCCAGTCTTCGACATACCAAAGGTGAGCTCTTTTTAAAAACCTGACACTTCCGTCTATTCGCATAGCGATCTCAGAAGTAATAGCATACTTAATGAAAATACATGTGCATTAACTTCCTACAACTGACAGTAATTTAATTGATGAAAGCTAACAGTGACAACTTCGAATAATTAAAGACAGTTCTTCTTCGACAATATTGCTGATATCGAGCTTTAAGTTTTTAATTTGGATTTCTTCGACTTCTGACATTTCTAGACATGGCTAGTCTCTTGTGATGCGACATGTGGCCTCGAATTAAACATAGCCTGTATGTATTTATTCGTAACATCTTAAAGATTTAATATTATTTTACTAACAACCTTTGTTTTCCAACATAATTATAAGAAAATATACATTTCCTTCGATATTATCATTTTTATCTGATCTAAGTTACGATCCATTTGTAGCAGTATTTGAAATGCCCGATTATACCGGTCACTTTACGGTCAATACGAGGGCTACGACTGGTAACGGGATGCAACATATTTTCCTCCAGGTTGCATAAAACATTATAAAAATACAAAGTAGGTATAGTATTGTATACATCGAAGGCTTCCAAACTTCTAGCGACTTTCATTTTAAGTACATAATATTTTTTCTAAGCGATATTTTCTTGACTTGACTAGCATAAAGCCGAGCCTCTTTCTGAGACAACACAGAACATCAGATTTAGCAACTAGGGCATTCTAAAAGTAATGGCAACATAGTTACAGTTTTACACTAAATTTATTTAGGTTACGTTTGACAATACATACTTCAAATATAGTCTTCTCTCATGTCAACAATACGTTGCCAAATTCTTGGAAGACGGCGGACTCCATCTGCAGCAGCATTTCTGGATAGCTGTCTCACTGATCAATCTAAAGCTCTTCGGATGCCAACTCTCAATTGAAAGCGAAGCCTTGCTTCCACCTAATTTGCAATAGTTCAATATGGTAAGACTTCTCTCTCACAGGCTTCTTGTAATGCTCTGAGCACTGAGCTACATGTTTTTCTCTTGCAACTCGGATTTTTATGAAGCACCTTTGTTCGTACCTTTAAGACTGTATTGTTTACTACAAATCAGAAACAGCCACTGTATTTACAAAATACGGCAACTTCGAATCTTTCAATATTGCAAATTTATTCAGAAACAATCGCTGCTCTACTACGTAGTACAAGATTTCAGTGGTCACCACTAGGAGCACTGATTTACAGCATTGTTGCCATTACTTATCAAATGCCTTAGTATATAATAACATCATCATCATGACAATTCCGATTTTACAGCTGTAGCTGCTTTTCTTCTCTTGTATTGTATTGTATTGTACTGTATTGTATTGTATTGTATTGTATTGTATTCATTAACAATCCATGGTATTCATACATGCTTAAAGCTAGAATATGGAACAAGTCAAAAAACTTAATACTATTATAAAATCTTAATTTATAGTCACAGTCTAGATGAAATATATAGACGAGATTTACAATATAGTCTACTAGTATAACACAAAGTTTTAGTATCTATTTCATGAAGTGTTATTGAATGTCATGAATTCACCTACAGAATAGAAGGCGTGAGAAATTAGGTACTTCTTTAATTTGGCCCTAAATAATTTTATGGTTTGAGTTTCATTTTTTATATCGATAGGGAGGCTATTAAACATTTTTACTGCCATATAACGCACTCCTTTTTGATAGCACGATAGACTTGCCGATGGAGTATGAAAGTCATTTTTTGACGTGTATTTATGCTATGAACTGCTGAATTAGTTACAAAGTTTTCACGATTATATACGAGGAAGATTATTAATGAAAAGATATACTGACAAGCCATGGGCATTATTTGTAGTTTTTTTAAATTAGCCCTACACGATTTCCTAGATTTGGCACCTACTATTATTCTAATTACTCTTTTTTGTAATATATTGTTACTATCTGTGGAATTTCCCCAGAATATTATTTCAAAACTCATTACCGAGTGGAAGTATGCAAAGTATATTGTTTTTAAGGTATTGATATTTACTATCTTTTGCATAGATCTAATAGCAAAACAAGCTAAATTTAGTTTGGGGGTAATTTCTTTAATATGATTTTTCCAATTTAACACATTATCGATTAACCACGTTTTCCATTCTGTCTGATTTCCTCACTCTCTAGTTTCTAATTCTCTTGTCATCATATTCATCAACCTCATCCCTAAATAATCTTCTTGGTCGTCTTCTTTTCCTTTTTCCATGGGACTTAACTGAGTAACTTCATCGGTTTCCGTCTGTTTTTCTGACGTGGCTGTACCAAGTAATCTCTGTTCTTCTCTGTACAATAAAACATTTTTATCTCCTTGCATTTGTCTTCGATTTTCCTCATTCTCACTTTGTTCATTCTTGTTAGTCTACAACATATTCTCCAATAATAATTTCTATCGCACTTATTTTTGTTTTATATATTTGTATATGATTCAATTTCTGAACCAACACGAAAATGTTTCCTCCGCTGTGACGTAAGTTGTAGCGCTTATGGGTACAAATTTTGTGGACACAAATTCGATTCCTGAAATATAAGTGAAGCTTTTCTTAAT
Organism: Periplaneta americana; assembly: GCF_040183065.1. NCBI lineage: Eukaryota > Metazoa > Arthropoda > Insecta > Blattodea > Blattidae > Periplaneta > Periplaneta americana. The sequence continues at coordinate 33,300,385 of NC_091123.1, read as the reverse complement.
CTAAATGAGGCTAGGGCTTGTTGCATGTCTTGATATGTGTTCTGCTGTCCTAAATTGCGACCTTCGTCATGCTGTAGATATGGCCACACATTAACGCAGAGCCGCGATTCCTAATAAAGAATCATAATTCTCGCTCAATTCAAACTGTAGCAGGCCAAAGAGACAATTCATCAGAAAAAAAATTATATTGAAATTCCATTTATTTATCTTTTCATGCCATTTTTTATTCATTTATTCTTTCTTTCATTTCATCTTTCTTATGTAATTACCCGTTCAACTATATTTCTCTCTGCCAAGAATTATATTTCAGGCATTAAAATTTGTGTAATAATTTATCTCCAAACAAATACAGTAGTTCAGATTTTTCGTCTTTGTGATAAGTACAAATGATAAAATATTGAATGTGATTTCTAAGTTCAACATTTTCTTCCCGCTTTCTAATTTCTAATATTTCTATGTAGTTTTCATTTCACGTCCCCTGAAGTGAATATGTTAATCCTGAATTTTGATTTATTTTAACTAGCTAACTAGTGAGTACGAATTAAATTTATAAAACAAAAATGTTTCAAGCCACTACCGTAAGAGCCAGGCTCGTGTACGGTGTGATCTTAGTCAGAATGAAACTTTAAAACCTAAATACAGCTAAAATAGTGAGTGAATTAAAACAACTAAGCGAAGTTCAGTGAACTAGTATATTTACTATATCGGCCTACTGACCATGATCTACAAGTTTTTGCTGAAGAATCTTCAGACAATGTTGTAGCCTATGTACCCAAACAATACAGTCTTTCATATTGCATAAATGTTTTGTACCCGATGTCCTCACATACAGGACCTCCTGAAGAGAACGTGAAATTACACCAAATGCTGATACGACCATTTGCAAGACAGCACATCAGTTATCTTCAAAGTTATGTAATTTCAGTAATGCTATGTCAGTATATTTTTAGACCTATACTTTGGCTGTGAAAGCAGACTGTAAATGGGCTATGATTTGTTTGGGATTGCTTCATCTACCAGAAACACTATCTTGTTAATTCTATCCACAAACGATGTCATGCCCAACTGTTTCATATGTCAATTTATTATTATATTATTACTGCCGATGAGAAAACCATGTTTTCATATAAATTAGGAATAAAAGAAATCAGCTAAATGAATTAAATTTTACTACATATCTCCTGTGTAGTAGTAGTAGTAGTAGTAGTAGTAGTAGTAGTAGTAGTAGTAGCAATAATAAGAATAATAATAATAATAATAATAATAATAATAATAATAATAATAATTCATCTTCATTCAAACAACTGGCATGTTTATGTTATGAAGTAAGAACATTTTATATTAAAAAAAAATATGCATTAGGCTTTCATCAATAGTATTTATTACATTACAAAAAAAATAAACTGCTAACAGAAGAAAGTGAAAAAATTACTGTAGTCACAACAAAAATGGATTTTTGGGGAAATGTTGGCGAGGAAATCCTGAAGAGATTAAGTTATAAATAGAGAAATCATGGATGTGGAAAATAATATTTTAGAAGTAATAGAATAAAAAAGATTACGATCGTTTGGGCATATGGAAAGAATATCAAATCAATAGTTAGCTAAGAAAATTTTATTAGAGTGGAAGGTAGAAAGAAGAAGGGGATACCAAAAGAAAAAATGTAGGTTATGCATGTTTTCCAACGAAATATCGATATAGATTGACAGAAGATGATGCAACAGACAGAATGTTATAGAAAAATAAAACGCCCTTTTGGTAAAGGAAAACTACGTATTACAGAAAATTCTTTAATAAAAATAACAACAATTATAATATTATTAATTATTATAATGTCATAACACACTTAATCAAAGTTCAGTGTCTGGGCCTTAAGGCAAGAGATATTCCGCGGAAGAAAAGGTTTGAGATTTGCTCATTTAGAGTGCAACTAATAGCGATGGAGAGTACCTGTCTTCCAAAAATCAATTTAAATAAACAATGCACCTGTAAGGAATCGTGGACAGGCAGACAGAAGTTCTAGGAAAATTAATTGGTAATACAGCAGGTGTTAGAAAAGAAACACGGTTATTGGAGAGGAGTGCTCGATCACGATTTTATTCAAACCTGCAACATTCACGATAAGGACATTTACATGCGAAATGATAAAAATAATGTATAAACTCTCGTATTATTTGGATACGGCGAGGAGCGTTCCGCGTAATAACAAGTCCAGATCGCTTTCAGACCCGCCGGGAGCGTGGGGAGGAGACCGCTACGAAACAAGTTGCTCATCTGCCATATATTTTATCAAAGATCGCTGAAACCTTTCGCTTTCGTTTCATTTCTCGTCGGCTTATTAATGCCAAGGCTCCGAGCATTAAGACGAGCACCATGACAATGTGTTATTAATCTAAATGTGTGAGCAATCTCTCTCCGGCTGCCGTTTGTCGGCCCAGTCCGTGAGTGCGATGGATACACTTCGTGCATTGGAAATAGTCAATCGGATGGACGAAGAAACCGGACGACCTCTATGTGTAGCTGAACGAAAGCGAAAGGTCTTGGAGATCACCAATTAACAGGCGAGCAAAAGAACCTGCACGGAAATATACCGATACTCAAGAGCAAAAAACTAAGTGTATTATTATTCCCTCCAGTTACAGACAGGTTAATGAAAGGGAGAGAAAAAGAACACCGTTACGAATTTTTAATAAGCGTCAGAAATGCAAGAATTATCTAAAGCAAAAGGCTAGAGATGTTTGACCGCAGTCCTTTTTGTATATCTGCACATTTCGCACTTTAGCAAGGGCTCGGCGTAGGTATCGACCCATTAATGAAGAGCACCCATCTTTCTGCAATTTCTTCACCCTTGTCACTTCAGTGGATACTGAAAGTGAAGTTGGAACTTGTTTCAGAACACTTCTAACCTAAATCAATCATTAATTTAATTATTGTTATATTAAGATCATCTAGACCTCGAATTTTTCATTCATCATTCATCTAACCCACAGTTCCGGAGTCGTTATGTACAAATAAAGTTTTATTACCGTATATATTATAGTCAGTTGTTTTTAATTCAAACCTCCCCCCCCCCTGCAGAACCAAATTTTGGCTGCGCCACTGCGTATAATATTATTAAAGTGTGCACGGTGATGTAGTCGTTAACACGTTCGTTTTTTATTCGGTAGGTCCGGTATTATAACATCTAGGGGCCAGCTAATCTGACTTGTGTTTTACATGGTTTTCCAAGTCTCTCCAGGAGAACGCTAGGATAATCGTACTAATTACAAGGGCCACAATTCCTTCGTTCCCAATCCTATAATCGATCATAACATAATTTCAAGTCATCGCTTTCCGCGAAAGGAGGGTTATTTTTTGTCAGATAAGTATTGTAATTGGCTGAGTGTGATCCCCTGCAACTCGAAAAATCATTAGTGATAACAATTGAAGAGCGGAAAGCATTAAGAATATATATATATAATACATCATCATCTCTATTTCAATTAATCAACTTATATTTGCCTTCAACAATTAACTTTCTTTTTTCTTTAATGTATCACATCCCATTATTGTACATGTTTATTGTATTCAGGACCCTTGTGGTAACTCAAAATTCTTTGAGCTGATGTCTATAATTTAGAAATTTATTATATATATATATGAAGAGTCCACTGCAAGAATGATGGATGTCACTTTCTTGTCGAAAATGAATCAAGACTGTCAATGCATAGCTTAAGACGTAAAGAATGTACATAGAGAGTTATATGGTATTAACACTGATAATCAATGTCCAGTAATGATCGGAAAACCACAGTTAAGCTTTGAGCGCTAAGCATTTCAAACTTTCAATTGTTTCTCCTGCAAAATGTATTCCAAATGACATCCATCATTCTTGCAGTGGACTCTTCAAATGTAAATATACAGAGTGAACAATAAGTATGAAATATTGCTAATAACTTCTTAAATTTTAGTTGTACATAAAAAAGTTTTATACAAAACCATAAACCATACAATATGATACCAGTGTTCGAAAAAAGGTAGTTATTCAGGTATACAGGTGTGACAGTAAACTTAATTTTTTTAAATTGACACCGTATATTAAAATTTACATATTCCGAATCTCCATTAAATTGTACGTATGAATAAGTAGAAATTAAACCCATTTGCCTGTTTCATGTCTTTTAATTATTTATTAAACTTGTTTCGTGGACTTCAAACTTGAGACAAATAAGTATGTAAAATCATGTTTAATAGGCCATAAAACTAAACAAAACACTATGACTGACCAAACTTGACAACAGATCCTCAAAATGAGAACCATTCATAGCCAAATAATATCCAGTCTATCACGGAAACAGTCCCATGTCTTTCTCACAGTTACATGACTGAGCTGTTTCATCTCATATTTACAGTAGACTTGTTTTCGTGATAGATTCGGACATTGTTTGGCTATGAATGGTTCTCATTTTGAGCACCTGTGGTAAAATTTGGTTAGTCATAGTGTTTTGCTTACTTTTATGGCCTACTGAACATGATTTTACATACTTATTTGTCTCAACTTTGAAGTCCACGAAACAAGGTTAACAAGTATTTAAAAGATACGAGTATAAAACTGATGAATGGGTAAAATTTCTACATCTTAATACATCAAATTTAATGGAGATTCGGAATATGTAAATTTTAATATAGGGTGCCATTTAAAAAAATAAAGTTACTGTCACAACCTGTATGCTTGTACAGCTAACTCTTTTCGAACACTGATATCATATTGCCTGGTTTATCTCCAACAGCTTTTCTATAAACATTTTTCTTTTTTTTTTAACCAAAATTTAAGAAGTTATTAACAATATTCCATACTTATTGTTCAGCCTGTATATTTAACGTCTCATCATGTATATTTATAACGTAGATGTATTGGAGGCTAGTCCTCAAATCATACTATTTCGATGGGGTTTATTAACATATTTCATCTACCATTGGCGATCTCCCCTTATTAAGGCTGGTTCACAATAACCGGGGACAGAAACGACAACGAGAACGGAAATATTGTTAAAATAAATGTATTTAAATATGAGCATTAACGATTAATTTTCACGTTCCCGTTCCCTGACTCCGGAAAGCATCTCGTTAATGTGAATACTTACATTTAAATATATTTATTTTAACAATATTTCCGTTCTCATTGTCGTTTCCATTCCCGGTTTATTGTGAACCAGCCTTTAGTAGCCGAGCGTTGTGATCCACTGTTTGATAATCCCTTTCACCAACGCGTCATCGTCGTATTTACAGCGCCCAGTGGACAAGTCAACGGCAACTTCCTCGACTACCAAATATCATAGCAAATTCCAACACAAGTCAAAATAAAATGACACGTGTAACAAGCAGCAACAGTGTCTACGACCTTAAATAATGATTGAGTCAGGAAACGGTTCATTTCCATATAAACGACTATCAACCAGACGTGGAATTTCATCATATACAGCAAGCTGTCTTAAAAAACTTAAGAGAAAAACAGCTTATGCTGTAAGGCCAGGTTCAAGTACGCGCGAAAATATATGCATATTACGTAGTGCCAAACGTCAGTTCATAACCGTTAACATGCAGATATTCGCGGCATCACCTTCAATTGAAGATTAGCTATGCATTTCAACACTAACAACAATGTCACTTACGTTACGAAATTGATATTGCTTACACTAGAGTTGTGTTTCGTAAACTTTCTTGTAATGGTTCTTTTACAAGCCCAAATATATATATATATATATATATATATATATATATATATATATATATATATATATATATATATTTTAACAACTGAGTTGCATAGTGACTATCGGTGTATTTTTCATAATTATGCTGGGCATCGTCGAAACTCAGTTTGTATGTGAATTCTTACTGAAGCAAATCGGTTCCAGATGTTTTAATGATTTGTGGAGAAGGATAAACCGCGGTACAAATCTTTTTCCAAGCACTGTTTCTTCCTGTTCATTGGACAAGCGTAAATTTATATTGCAGCTGATTCAGTTTTAAAAAGTTAATTAATGCAGAAGAATGCGCGGTATTAGGGCCTATTCCAATAATTGAAATTTTAGTTATTCCTATTACAGGTTATTGAGACCCAATAGGAAGCGGGAGGTTACGGCTCCACCTTTGCGTATAATTCGCTTTAGTAGCATGGAAATGTCAGTCCTACGTAATTGCGGCCTTTAACCCCAAGGAAGACTACTGGCACCCAGGACCACAGTGCAGCCGGAAAGGTTAAGTCAACTGAAATAGTACATTATGCAACGAGCCTATAATTGTAATAATTATGACCCGAATATATTTATGAAACGAGCGCAAGCGAGTTACCATTATAGGCAAGTTTCATACGACTTTTTATGCTCGACCATATTTCTAACTTGAAATTATTCATAAGTATTCATGTTATTCTTATCTGACTGGGGAGCGGAACTGACCTTGTGCAATATCTCGTAAATTGTGAGTTGTGCGCAGACACGAAAGTATTGATTTTTTCCGAGAAACGAATGTCATTGACCTTGATATAATCTAGAGAGTAAAATAAACATTAATCTTGATATAACTTTGAAATTGATTTAGACATTGAAAAACGAGATGGCAAATTGAATTTATTTGAATATTATTTACAATTAACGCTAATTATTATAGTAACAGAACATAACCTTCTGCGACAGTATTGGATTTCCAGCCTCCGTGACGTTTCGCTACTTGTCTTTCGATTGCATATCCGAGAATAATCGATACTTGCGCTTTCATATTGCTACAATGGTGTTTTCTGATTGGTGGAACACCTGAACTTTAATGAATAGGTGTACTTTAATGAGGTCCATTAAAGGGCTGCTACCAGGAGTATAATTACTACTTTTCGGCATGGTCGAGCATAAAAAATCTATGACATCGTAAATCGAACTTGCGATCTTCGACTTTGTAGCGCAGCGCCTTAGGTACTGCGGTACCTTGTGTCCATTTCTAGATTCCTTCATAAAATGTCTATTATCATTTTTAATTTTCTACTGATTTATTTTACTGTGAAAATACATTCTGTTATCTGATGCTTTAATATCAAATATAGAGGGGATCTGCTCCTCTATTCTTTATGGAAAACATTTTGTTTAAATCTCTTTGTCTGCTTCCAATTCTCACTAATAATATTAATAATAATAATAATAATCATAATAATAATTTTCCGTGCTTCATCGCATTTTCCGCTGTCTGTATTCACACCTACGTCTCTTGTCTTCCTACAGAAGGTAGTGGCCAATTAGAGCGGCATTTAGGAGACAGACACTAGTCTGTCACAGATGATACGTCGAAGTATGGTGATTAATGACTAAGCTCTACTTCATATTGACGTCGAATAATATGAATTTTATTCTAATATATTCAAATTTTCTTAGATTTTTTTTTTTACCCAATGACGGATACCTGACTCTGCGTCTTTCACCCGAGCGTCCTCCTCTAGAAGTGACGCGCGGAAGTTGTAGTTACTTTTGCCGCCAAAGCACCGCATAATGATTATAGTTAATGGAACAATGGTGGAAAGCTGGTATTGCAAACGGGAGTTATCCAATAACGGTTACGTCGCTTGACTCTGTATCTTTCACCCGAGCGACTTTATCCAGGAGTGACGCGCATAAGTTATTTTTTCCGCAATAGAATTTACCTTGATGCATTATGGGAGGCAAACTACATAGAACCGCGAGATGGTAATAGTTAATGGAGTAATGATGGGACGCTGGTATGGGAAACCCAAATAACTGCGAAAACCTATCACCAAGCATCGTCTTTGTCAACAACAAATTCCACTTGAATCCACCGGAATTCTAAGCAGGATTACCAGCGTGGAAAGCTGATGTTTTAGCCATTCTGTTAAGAGTGTGCCGACTTTTCTTAGAATATAAAGACAATTGATATATGAATGATATGAGAAGACAAAGAGGAAGGCAGAAAATAGGAAAGATTGGAGAAAGCTGGGTTTGCAGTGAAAGACCTGCCCTTGGGCAGAACACTAAATGGAATGAATAAAGAGAATGGAAGAAGAAAAATATGGAAAATTCACAAAAGATAAAGTTGATCAACTACTGGTGCAAAAGACAACAATGTAACATTCTGTAAAGAATAAACGAAGAAGTACATTAACAAAATAGCAATGTCACACTCCATACAAAGCACTCACTAGTCTCTTCTTTAGTTCTTTTTCCAGAGGTCTGCAGAAGATGCTCATTTTTCTATTAAAAGCTTCCTTTGTCATTGCTATCCTCGTTTTTACTTCCTGGCAGCAGCTCATGTTACTGCTTATAGTACATCCCATGTATTTGAAGCTGTCCACTTGCTCTACTCCCTCATTTAGAATTCTCAAGTTTATCTTATGTATTTTTCTTCCTATGATCATGCTCTTCGTCTTATTTACATTTATCTTCATCCCATACTGCTCACAGCTGTCATTTAGCTCCAGTAGCATATCCTTTAGTATCAACTCCTTTCTGCTAACAACGCCGTATCATCAGCAAATCTTATGCACTTTATTCCTCTTCCTCCTACTGTCACTCCTCCCATGTTCTGAAAACAGTTCTGTATACATATATTAATTAATATTAAATATTAATCTTGCATACAATGCTTCAATGCTTAAAATCGAAAGAAAAGTTGAACCGTGTAGATGCACCTTTACAGTGGAAATTACGACCTCTTCCTGTCGTTTAGTACATCTTATTCTTCATAGTGTGGATGTGGATCTACATTTCACACTTGGCTGGTTCTATTGACATTACTATCAACCTCATTATCATCAGCCTCTGGTTATTATTATAATGAACATAAATACAGGTTTGTAGGCAAGAAAAAAAGCCAGTGCATTGTGTCAAATGTTTGCAGACATCTCGGGGCGTGGCGGGATTCTCTGCAAAATGTCGGTATTTCCCCTTGATAATGGATTTGGGAGGCTGCCAGACAAGCTAATAAGGTGGAAACACAACACCTCTATAGAGCACGGAGAGTGAAAGTGTCAGCTATGGACCTAAACAGTGCTAATAAAAGTGGAAGTTGTCGAAATCGTTTAACCATTTTTCGCTCCAGTTCTGATCGCATTATAGCTTGCAGCCAAACATCAAACAGTATCATAGGAACTCTGATATATCAGAGCTTTCAGTTATTTAATAACAGTCGTAAAAATTAAATAACAGTACTATCTGAGCAGGGAAAGCTGGACGGAGAGGAAAAGAAAACAGACGACAACACTTGGACATTAGCATATAATGCGATTCCTCGAAAGCAAGTAAATAGCCTATAGATGGTATAGCGCACGCCTGCTAACATGTCTAATTGCCATACAACAGCATGTCCTTGAGCTTCTGCCTTATTTGCAATATATATATATATATATATATATTTCCACAATGGGGAGCGGAGGGCGACCATTCCACATGAAAATATTTATCGTGATATCTAGGGCTAGGATTTTTATGAAATTGTATCTTTTTTTTTTTTTCTAGTAAGCCAGAAACAGCTACTTTAGTATTTATATGTTATGAGATAAACTGAGTGTTTTAAGACATATTTGTTAGGGTATTTTTGTTTGCATTTTTTGCTGTTTTAACTCATAAGAGCATCTTTTGTTTTATTCTGTAATTTTTTAGGTATTTTCATTTAATTTTGGCCATAAATCCCCATTATTAATGTAAAATAATGTTTATATCTTTTGATATTTTCTCTACATATTTTGTCCATTAATCCCCATTATTTTGTATAATATTTTAATCGTTTTTCTACACAAATATTGCTCTTTTAACGTAGTACACCCCATGTAATGGATCAGTTCAACCACCCCTTCAATATAGACTACTCTATACCTGCTAATTCCGGATAAGAGTGGCTTTGTGGTATACTACATGGAAACTACATCAGGTAAAATAATTACATTAAAGTATAAATACTACTTAGAAAAAATTATGCAAAATTAAATAAACTTAAATGTTGGTACTAGAATTTAATTTAATTACTAAAGTCCCGTCGCTCTAATTTCCGGCAGCTAATCGCGTTGCAGGTCGGCTATATTTAAACGTGTGCGTCTTGTGATTCGCTGATTCAATTCCTAAGGCTCGATAAATACTTAATATAATCGCCCGCCATTTTAGCTCTTTCGTTGGCGTTCGCAGAAAGCACACGAAGACGTTATTTGCCTCTCAATTATTTGCTGAATTACATTGCGTTTGATTTATTATCATAGGAGCTACGACATGATAATGTTTAACGGTGTGGCAAATAGATTCCTCGCATGGTAGCTCGGCAACGTAAGAACAAAAATGGCGAACAATACTACCTATCTAGACTTTATAGAGTCTTCACTTTCTAAGACGTAAGCAAAGAGGAGTCACGCCGGAAATAACAGCGTCGGGACTATAGTATAAATATTAAGTAGTACAAAAGCTCTTTTCCTTGTACCTAAGCCAATTATGTAAGATCAATTTTAGGGCATTTTAAGGGCATTTTTGAAAGATTTTTAGGTCATAAATGCATTGTTTAGGACATTTTTTCATGATTTATAGGTCATCAAAATCCTAGCCCTAGTGATAACCCCCTTAGCTAGACGCATTCTCACCCTTACCAGCTCCGAACTCAAGTTCATATGAAAAATCCCAGGCCAGACCGGGACTCGTAACAGGCCCAAGACTGACCACTCAGACACCGCAGGGGATGTTCTGTATTTTATGTCTATACTTCGTTCCATATTGTCTGACAGAAGAAGTAAACATTGCCGGCAGAGGAAGAGAGAAGTATAATTGCTACTCAACCAATGGCAGAGGTCTCAATCCACGTTAGTCTTGAAGCTGGGCGGGAGTAGAACGCTTCAGACCGCCCAACTTAAAGTCAAAGCCTGGAGTGAGATCTCTGGCATTTGTTTAACAGCAATTATTATACTTCTCTCTTCCTCTGCCGATAATGTTTAAATTTCCTGTCAGACAATATGAAACGAAGTATAGAACCAGGAAGTTCATGCATTTGCATATTTTTGCCACTGACTAAATTATTATTGTTGATTAATTATCTTTATGAATCATAAATATTTTAAGCGTATAAGTTTTCACTCCCTTGTAGCTAATGTTACTGGCTTCTTTTATATAATTATCTGTCTGCTGTGGAGATCTATATCCGCAGTTTGAGGGGAGGTTTCGACATGAGTTCATTAACAATTACCTTGTAAGCACATTATTTTCTTTTCAAGTAATCAACAGGAGTTAATAAAATCTCATTGGCTATGAGCAAATTACCATACGCACGGCAACAGGATTTTTTTTTTTTTTTACTGAGGACGCCAGGTAAGGGTTTAAATTGAAATTGCTACCAGAAACAGATATTCTGCACATAACTAATAATTGAGGACCGTTTTTGCAAAACTTGCTAACTGTAAAATCTAAATGTTATAGGAAACACAAAAAAACGGAAATAACTGCAAGTTTTCCTATATCTCTCATATAGCAGAAAGCAAGTTTTGAAAAAACGATCACACTTTGATACACTACTGTGAAGGAAATAATACGATTTTCCTAAGAAGCCTTTAGCATCATGTTAACTAATCCACCAAAATCTCAATTTTGAAAATTTTGCAGTTAGCAAGTTTTGCAAAAACGGTCCTCAATTAATTTCTCTTAGGAAATCACTCTCCCTTACGAACTTCATCTTTTGAAATACATTTTCAAGATGCAGAGGGTCACAAATCAGGAAAATACTCCAGTAGAGAAAATGAAGATGAGACCAACCGACAACATTCTGAAATTTGACGCGCTACGGAACTGAATTGCGCCCGTTAACATACTATGGCGTTCGAGTTATTATTACGCAAACTGATATAGAGGTCGAAGGAAGTGATATGGATTAGGAATCAATGTCTGGTTACGCCCCTGTTACGACTTATAAGTCAAAGCAATTATTAAAATGCTGCGTAATTAGGCAATCCCTAATGAATAATCCAGCTGTACGGACACCAATATGGCGGCACTAACTATACGCACAAAGATAATGTGATTACGAGCGATTACAACATAGGCTTAGACGTTACTAATGATTGCTACACTCTCCAACTAACGACACAGAGAGCAAACCACAGGAAACTAGCATCTGGTTATCAATATGTAGATCATGATTCCCATTATTTATGTACCTTTATTAAGAGTGGTCTAATTTATTTAGAATTAAGTTGTATAAACAATTAACCTCATATTAAGACATCAAATTAATCTACAATTATACTTAAGTGCGAATTTTTGTTTGTATAAATACTAACTTTAGGTTATTTCATCTTTAACTTAGGCCTAAATGTAGCTAACTGACATATCTTCTCAAGTCAATCATAATAAATTAAGTTCACAGAAAACATTTTCTTATAAGTGAAATGGTTAGTGCAGTTTATTTTCACTGTATTTAGTCTTTTGTTAATTTCTAAGTTCCGAATGTGGTAAAATGATGTTATAGCCTACATCTTTTAATATTTTCTCTAGGTTAAGTTAAATTACAAATTAATATATATTTATTTCCAATTTTTTTTATTATTTTCATCTGATGGTGATATAAATTTCGCCATACTTCTCGTGTTTTTCAGAGAAAGAAATCCGTTCATTGAACTCGATGGCAACAATTTAAAATGCGATTTCGGTTACTAAATTTATAGCGGAAGAACTTGAACAAAGGTTACGTCCTCAGTTACAGCCACAAACAAGACAAAACCACGCTCTGAATTCAGTGTTCATGATCCTCCTCACACGTTTAGAGACGCATATTCAGGAGGCGGTGATGATTATGTTTTCTCTCTAATTGGCGAAACAGTCGAAAATCAAGTAGCGTTAGACAGAAATGTCATTCATGTTTAGCGATGTTCCCACATATTTTACTGAAAATATCAATTAGTATGAAATCTAATTTACATGTTCTTACGTTAATTTCATACAATATAATTATGTAGAAACTATCCTCGAGTTATTTACTATTCACCATTGTCATTCAAAACTTCATGACAGAGATATCATTGTCACTCTGCATTCATTTCCCTACAATTAATTACAGTCACCGCGATTCAAAGACATACTGATTTAAACTATCACTGACTACATTGTTACTTTTTTCTTTAGACATCATCCTGATTGTGCTGTATTTTAATTGTCTCGTAATAATCTCTTTCTATTATCTAATATTATTTGAAATATATTAACATTCTATGTATTTTAGTTTAATTCTGCTACACAGTTTATTTCAGTGTTTAATTAATAGTTCATAGTATTTTGTTGTTTAATTTGTAAATAACTTTTGTATACATGTAACTCTCATCTAAATCAAATTGTTGGATTCTTTGTAAGTTCATGCATATGTATATACACTTTTTGCTGGTTGAGTGGAAGAGAAGGCCTTACGGCCTTAACTCTGCCAGCTAAAATAAATCATTATTATTATTATTATTATTATTATTATTATGATTCGATATGCATTTTATAAATCAGGATACATTAATGATTCCATTGAATGGTTTGAAGTGCGAACAGTACGCTTTTCACATACCAGGAAACTTTTGCGACATTTATGGAGGTTCTTTTTATATCAGGTGCTCATGGTGCACAGTTAAGCTTTGTTTTGTTCACTTTATGAATGCTGATGACTTGCACTTTGCGCACTGTAGCATTTTTGTCCATTAAGACTGATAAATCAGCAAATATGTTAATATATATTGATGTCTTTGAAGTTCACACTTCGAATTTGTACCTCCATTTCCCATGACCATTAGCAGCTGAAAGGTACAGTGCGTTCGCTTCCCCCTGCGGCCGGCAAGCAAGCGCGGAGCATTAGTTAGCGACGTGTTTTTTAAAGCGCTTCAGTAAAGCAAACTGATTGTTGAAACAGAACGCAATTAGGTCAGCTGACTGCAAAATGATGGCCAGCTGTTGAGTGATTCTTAAGCACGGGTGGCAGCACGTTGGTAGGCTATATTATTGCTGCTCCGCGTGCTTGCTGTTCATCGCCCGGCCGCAGGGAGAAGCGACGCACTGTATATCAATAAACTCTACCAGTGCATACTATGTGTCAGTATATGTTTCATTCTGAAAACTCACAGGCGAACTGAAGAGATCTACTTGTGAGTTTCCTGTCATGGACAGAGGTTTTACGTGTCATAATACTACTGCACCTCCCTCCAAGTATCTAAGAGGAAGTCATGCTAAGGATTTTATCGCCCTCGGCAGGGTTTCAACCAGCGTACTTCATATCCAACGCCTAGCACGGTCGTTAGAGCATCGAGAACGACTTCCAGCTAGTACATCTAAGATTTCCTATTCTGATATTCATTTCTTATCTTACGCTGTCCATATGCGGTACCTATTTCTTAATTACTTAAAGTTGTTGACCTTTTCAAAAGAGTACGTGCAGACTTCAGCATATCCTATCATCTGTAAACTCTGCCTGTAAATAACTAGATATACATAGTCTCTATTCTGTGTTTAACTGGAGATACCGAAATTTTATTGCGACGAACTACATTTCTATCACCTTATGGTAGCCTACCTATTAAAGGGCAATGACCTACAAATGAGAACAGCAGGAGACGACCCACAACCTGATAGATTCGCGCGCGACCTTGTCCCGCCGTAATCAAATTACAACTAGGACAGAGCCGCGCATTGTTTCGCACGAAGATTATACGGATCGCGCCCACAATTATCCACCCAACGCATATTCTAATAAACCCCAAATTAACATTAAAGTCTCCATTCATTTCCACACCTTAAAACCTGCCCACACTTGAGCGCCGCAGCGCCTTGAACTTTCCTTTTATCCAGAGCAGGGCTGTCCAGCTACAGTCTGTGTAAGCGAATGAAGAAACATTTCTGCAGACAGAGAAGTACACAACTACCAAAACGCAGATTTAACACTGGATATTAGTTCGAATCTCGCCTAGTTTATGTTTGATGTTAACTTTAAGTCCTATGTTTTCTTAAATGGTGACAGAATATGTTATTTCAAATCCGCAACACAACTACAATGTCACATAAACAACGATATTTCACAATCTGTCAATAGTGTCAGCTAAGGAAGGAAGTCACCATCCGCCTATAGTGACAACGAAACAAGAAGAGCACAATCTGTCTTCAGTATCACATGAACATCCTCTTTACTGTCTCAGTCCTCCGTCAATGGAATTCTCTACCTCAGAAGATTAGGAGCTGCCAGACAATAACCACTTTCAAGAAAAGGCTAAACGATTTCTTACGGGCGCAGTCAAATTGAAGTTATAATTGTGATCGAGTTTAATAATTTAATTTAATTTACGTATGACAATTTTTATTATTATTATTATTATTATTATTATTATTATTATTATTATTATTATTATTATTACATAATTACTTTATTGTTGTTATGAAGATAAAAAGAACTGTCATTGCATTATATTAATTATGTATTATATTGTATTGTACTGTACTGTAGTATTGTATTGCTTTGTACTGTATTGTATTAATTAAGTTATATTCATAGCAATATAGTAATTTTCTATCATACTGGTTGAGTGGAAGAGAAGGCCGAATGGCCTTAACTCTGCCAGTTAAAATAAATCATTATTATTATTATTATTATTATTATTATTATTATTATTATTATTATTATTATAACAGGATAGTTCGTAATTTGTCCACATTGTCAGATAAACAAGAAGTTTACAATCTGTGTAACTTACAGTACAATAAACAAAATATTCACAATAATTTGTCTACAGTGACAGCTAAACAAAGAGTTCATTATCTGTCTACAATGTCAGCTAACAAAAGGTTAACAATATATCAACAGTGCAGTTAAACAAAAAGTTCATAAATCGTTTACAGAAGTTCCCAATTAATTTTTCTATAGTTTCAGTTAAACAAAAGTTCAAAATTTGTCTATAGTGTCAGCTAAACAAAGCGTTCACAATCCATCTACAGTGTCGGCTAAATCAATTTTCCTAATCTATAACTTGTAGTTAGTAGTCTATCAACTAAATCAAAATTTTACAATCCCCGTAGTGTGTCAATTAAACGAAACGTTCACGCTTTTGTCTGAAGTGTAAGCTAAACAAAAGTTTCGCAATTTGTTTATAATGTCACCTAAACAAAAAGTTCATTATTTGTGTACAATGTCAAAATACATATCTGCAATTCGTCTAAACTGCCAACTGAACAAGTTTTCGTATATTACCTACAGTATCAACTGAATAAGTTTCCATAATCTACATAGGCTATAGTGTCAACTAAACAAAGAGTTCATAATCCGTGTAGTATGTCAACTAAACTAAATTAAAAAAAATACGTGTGAGATAAAGATAAAGTACAGAATCGTTTACGATTTCAGCAGATAAATTCGTTTTCCGTCATCAATGTCAGAAAAAGAAAAAAACGTACGTGCCTTTAACAATGTTATTAAAAGTCTAGATTTGGGCGTAGGCGATATTTTACGAAACAGCCGTCCTCGCCCACATTATATTTGGCTGCGAGGTATTAAGACGCAATAGAATGTCAATTCCAAGAACTGAATTAGAAATTATACACAAAAGTTCACCTAAAAGCACTACGTACTTAGGCCTAATTGAAGGAATGGAATTTACAGAAGCCAGGTGAAGATGTGGCAACGGAATGGAATAGAACTTCAAAGGCATAAAAAAGAGGTAAGATATAAAGACAAGAACTTCTGTACACATAATAAATAACAAAATAATAATAATAATAATAATAATAATAAGAAGAAGAAGAAGAAGCGTAATAACCGTCGGTGTTGAAGTCAAGCGAGTTACATCGTCGCTCTGACCCTCTTCCTGAGACCCCATGTGCACTTCAATGCATTGACTATAATAAGATCCTTATCTAAAAACAACGCCTCTTGCATTACCCACCCTTCGTTTGCAATGCTATTCTGTTACACCCTGTAGAAGTAATTATAATATATACAAGTTTGAAACCATTATAAAGTGTCCATATAAAAGTAAGGGCGTAGAGTGAACCATGTGTTACGCGATTTCCGAAACGTGACTCGTTGTGACCCGCTGGAAACCAGCCCGAATGTATTACAAAATTACTAATTGCTACATTTCCTCATAGGAATGGCCTGAATTTCCTGATATGGCCGGGAAGCATAATTAAAACCGTTCCAAGTCCAAGTATATGACAATAATTAAAATTTTCTCAGGAAAACTGAGAGAAATTCACCATGGATTTTTAGAATTTACAAGTTGGTTGGTTGGCTGCAAACACCTCGAGACATTATTGTGAAAAGCTTCCTGGATCCGACTACCGTGGTAGTGCGAAAAAATCAATTTCTGACAACTTTCAAGGCGCAATTTATTAACCTCGCTGATAGAATTGTGAACAAAAATGAAGACTAGCATAATTGAATTTTATGTGGCAACAAATGATCAGTATATTTTGCGTGGAACCCTTTCAACCACTTGAAGCGGAATTGCTGGGAGTTGGACCTCGAATTCATTTCATCTTCATTAACTTCAATTTCATGTATCATCTTCAGGTCGACCAGAAGATCGTGACAGACGTGGTTCTGTGATCTACGATGCCGCGATCTTCGGGTCAAAGGATGCAGCAGAACGAAAGCATGAAGTGTGAACAGTTACCATTGATCTGAGGAGACGGCATATTAACAGGGATACGGAAATAAACTGAACGACTAATACCGTAACTCGATATTAGCAATTCCAATAACTTTAAGTGTGGGTCAGGTTTTGAGCAAACCAGCGCAATTATGTGCTCTTCTTTCGTAATGTGCGTTACTCCGAAACGCAACGCCTCGAACAAAACTTTAACAAGAACTATTAACAAATTACAGAGCTGCAAACTGTGTAGGCTACCATTTGCACACTTCACACCCGAAATAATAGCAGAGTATGTAGTTTGCGTGGAGGAATTTAGAGACCTGGACAAATCTCCAGGAGGTCGGTGTTGCTACTCGTTACGCATGCGATAACAATCCGAATATCCTGTCCTCCACAGTGGCACCGTAGCAGTATCGCTAGCGGTTCCAGACATAGGAGAACCTGCTGTGACTTCTGGTGAAAGAAGTGGGATTTATAAGGAGGTTAGGTTATAGGGCCCCAATCGTTTGAGGAAGTGAAAAATTTTCACGATTTCATCGTCAACATAGAACGCCACACATTTCAATCGTCGCTAGATTTGACCTGTTTAGGAGACTGGCAATACAATACTTTTTTTCACGAGGTCCGCATGGCTAATTTAGAAATTTTGAAATCAACGGCATAATTTTTGTATGTAATGAAGTTGGACGGCTATTTAGGTGTTAAGTATAGCTTACAGCAGTAAAATTTTTGGAAATATTCAACATTCTTTTCCTCCATAACCGTATCTTGTACAATAATGAAAATTGGTATGTGTAAAACACTGTCTTTCTGCTATATCAAAAAATACTTTTACGATTTAAAAAAGGATTGGGTTTTTTTTTTTTTTTTTTTTTTTTTCAAAATTTAAAATGATAGCAGTTTACTGTGCAGTGATGAAGCGTTTCCCTCATAACGCATAAACTTGTTAACTTTTCATGTTTTCTCTCTTTTATTTTATTACTGAAACTCATGTTTACAATATCATGCTCTTTCAACTACATTCCTTAATAAATAGGATATTTTTAAATTTTGTGTTAGAAGAAAATACTTATTTGACCATTTTTTAAAATGAATTTATTTTTTATCAGACAATCTATCAAAGGTAGAGAAGTGATCTTGCATCATATTGTAGATATGACATGCATAAATACAAACAAAACATTTCATCACATAATGTTGGATAGTTTTTGAGTTATGTGGGAAACGCTTCATCACTGCAAAATGAACTGAATTTTGAAAAAAAAAAATGTAAATAATTTTTTAATCCTAAAAATAATTTTTTCATATAGAAGAAGGACAGTGTTTTATACATATTAATTTTCATTATTGTACAAGATAAATTAATGGAGGAAAAAAATGTTGAATATTTCCAAAATGTTACTGCTGTAAGCCGTACCTAACCCTTAAGTGTGCACCGAGACTAGCGAGGCTGCAAGGATAAAAATTTCCCAACACACGAATGTCCATTCACACCACATTCACAGCAACATGTCAACAGTTACAGGAAAGATATTCTGTAAGACCATCAAAACATGACCAAAATTATTGAAACAAATAAATATTCTTCATTGTTCTATACACACTTTTAACATTTATACAACCGCTGATTAACTTTGTAACTTATTTACATTGTTAATATGAAGAATTTACCTGGCTGGCTAGATTCGAAGTGATATTCTTTATTTTCCGATGCCTAGTGAAGGTCCCGCGCTATCTTCTGGTTTCCTGTTGTGGTGGGGTGTCTTTATAATTGTGTCTATAAGGGTGTGTGTTTTAAAATTGAGTTGAGTGTTCAGGATGTGTTGGGGGTGTGTTTGTAAATTCCATATTGTTCTAGAGTGTTAAGTTTCTGATTTTTGGCTGCATTTGTAGTAGTTTCATGCCTCATATATTACTCTTATAATATAATGCTTGTGAATATTGGTTATAACCATTTTCAATTGTGATTGTTTTTTTATCATATAGGCTCTTGTTTTTATAATATGTGCAATTTTATTGCTTATATTATAGTCCCGTCGCTCTAATTTCCGGCAGCCAATCGCGTTCCAGGTCGGCTACATTTAAACGTGTGCGTCTTGTGATTCGCTGATTCATTTCTTGAGGCTCGATAAATACTTAATATAATCGCCCGCCATTTTAGCTCTTTCGTTGGCGTTCGCAGAAAGCACACGAAGACGTTATTTGCCGCTCAATTATTTGCTGAATTACATTGCTTTTGATTTATTATCATAGGAGCTACGACATGATAATGTTTAACCGTGTGGCAAATAGATTCCTCGTATGGTAGCTCGGCAACGTAAGAACAAAAATGGCGAAGGATACTACATACCTAGACTTTATAGTGCCTTCACTTTCTAAGACGTAAGCAAAGAGGCGGAGTCACGCCGGAAATAACAGCGTCGGGGCTATAATTTGTTTATTTTGTCTTCTTTCTGCTTATCTGCAGTGCAGTTTTAAACTCCCGACCACGAGCGTTTGCTCATACGGGGGTAAATTCTTTAATTTGTATTTCTGTTTTATTTATATAATAGTTTGTTTAATAAATCTTTGTAAAGTATATAAATGTCAGTATCTATGTTGTTGTAGTAGGAGTTTGTGATGTGTTCTCCAATCATAACTACAGCAACATAGACACTGACATGAAAATAATACATATCCAACCAAAAAAAAAACAGAAACTTGACATTCTAGAACAATATGAAATTTACAAACATACAAAAACATCCTGAATGCACAACTCAATTTCAAAACACACACCCTTTTCGACACAATTATAAACACATCCCTCCACAACAGGAAACCAGAAGATAGCGCGGGACCTTCATTAGGCTTCGGACAATGAAGAATATAACTTCGAAACTAGCCAGGCAGGTAAATTCCTCACCTTAACACAGTAAAGAAGTTACAAAGTTAATCAGTGAAATAAATATTCTGAGGGCAAATAACCACTGTACAGAACACGCACAGGGCCTCGGCTGAAGACTTCCCGAATACAACGAACTGTGCTACCAACAATTTACCAACGTCTGAGTTGGAATGTTGAAAGGATTCAGTGAAAAACCAATCGTGACTTGTGCTTTGTGATTTACAAACCACGAATCACGTTTACCGCCATTTTCTTATACGCAACTGCTTTCAAAGTGTCAGCCAATTAGTGACTAATCTAACAAAAGGAACTGACCCAAAAAATATTTTCTGACGTTAAAGAGTTCGTCGTGAGGAGTGTGGCTCATTTTAACACTTACCTTCAGAACAGTTAATTTCCACTTTCAACTACGTTATAATTTCATCTCGGCTGTTTCCTAATCGCACCACCGGCAAACAATGTGTAATACGATTGTATATAATCAGCATTATCTGCTCGAGTTGTCAATATTATTTATTATTGAGCCTAAAGCCGCGAAGGCGCTCCGCAAGTGGTTAGCCTTGACTCCTGATCTCGCACTGACCAACAGATTTTATCACCTATTGTAAAAATCAGGATGAAGAGTGTTTAATGGCGACGTCTCGGAGTGTAAAATCAAGTAACGAGCTCACATATCTTGTTCAGATCGCCTAATGGGTACCTGTACTTTGTTACATAAAAGTTCCAACACAACATGATTGTACATCATCCTTCCTACACAATCCGACACTGAACACTTCACCAGCCCAGTATGATTTAAATTGTACACTCACAAACGCATTATAAGATCTGGTAAATGTCACTAGGCTCAGCACTAACACAATCAATCAAGACTTGAGTGTCCCTACTTTCTATTTAATCTATATTTAGTTTTTGTTTTATTGTTAAATACTTAGCATGTTATCATTATATTTATACTCATTTATTCAAATTCTAACATATTTTAAACACATTTCAACCTGTGAGGCATTGTGAACCTCAGAGTTGGGAATATTCTGCAGTGTAAAGGTATATCATAAACTATAATTTATAATCAAACGTGAATTTATTTTGCAAGATTTTCTTCTTGATTATATCTATAGCAAGAATAATGCAGCCAAAGAAAGTATAAATGTATAACAGAGGAACTGTTGATGAGATTGTGTCAAAATTTCTCCTCAAAATGCTCATAAATCTTAACAGCACATAGAGATAAAATAAGCTACCAATACTAACAGTAAAGATGTCAAAACTTACTTTGAATGTTACATTAAGAGAGAGAGAAGTAGTTGGGTTGTCTTCCTCCGTGAATCCCTACCCTGTCATCTGACATGCTAGCAAGATAGCGGACACAACGCACTGCGCCAGATGCGTCAACACTATGCTATTCAAGGACGGGGCTACTCAATTTTTCGACAATGTTTCATTCAAGCTTTAAATTTGCAACCTTACAGTTAATATGGGAGGCTAATGTTTTATATCTATCAGCTAAGGAGATCAATGTGTGCAGTTATAGGGGAGCTTTCTACAAGAGCCCATTAACTATTTCCTTGTGAGATTCGTAAATTTGAATGAAGCCGGGAAGATAAATGTTACTTCACTTATAATTGTAAAATTCTGATGCCAGCTGTACAGTTTGACGAAAAAATCGAAAATCGAAAGAGAATTGGGAGGACAAATTTAAAAGGTACGCAAAACGCGTTCTTGCAAGGGGTTGGGGCTGTACAAAACTAAGTATGTGAGCTCCAAGCCTGTTGGCCACTAGTCTCACTCCGGGTTACGCTGCTCCACTGAAGGAGCTCTAGAAAATTTTGAAGGGGAAGCCGAAATTGGACGTAACCCCTTAGGTACCACATACGCGAGGGGGACTGAGATTTGATCATGTGATCACGGAACGGGGCGAGGAGGAGATGGCTGGTGTTTGCCGTTAGGATGGCGAGACGCTGTCATCTGTTGTTCGATGACAAAGCATGTGAAGGCCGTCGGAAGAAGCGCCGTGAAATCTAAATCTGCAATTTGAGAGGTCCCTGTCCTTTCAAATTGCGACTAATTGAGTGACCTCGTATATTTTGACGGATTGTTTGAACCTATAAATACAGTTCATTTATCGTTTCGGGAAATGAAGGTGAAATCATACAGAACTGTAATTCGTAATGTCTGAGGAGGGGGAGGGAGAAATAACTAGCAGAGGAATCTTAAGTTTCGTCTCCTATTCATATTCCCAACCTGCTAGTTACAATACAAATGATACCTGACAAAAACTGCAAGCGAATCGTAACAGAAACTCACCACGAACTGAATGCAAGTGGTGGTTTATTTCGTCCAAAAACCTATATACTGCTCACTATATGGGAGGGGGGAACGCACATATTACGCGCTAACAGTAAGTATAATCCGTGTAAGAGCAATTGCAAGTTTAATGTAGTTCTTAAACTTACATCAGAAGAAGAAGAAAAGTTCAATAAATTTGCGGCTATGTATGCGTTAATAAGCCAATATCTCAAAATCCAGCTAACTATAATATTTTTCTTCTTCATTTTCTTCTTCTTCTGTATGGATTGAAAAATTAGTTTTGTTACTGTTGCTCGTAACTGGCCAGACTATCTTGTCATCGGTATTTTACGATATAAGAGTAATGGAACGGAGAAAATAATATATCGGTATTTTAGTTTATATGGTCAGATCTGCTTTAGGATTCTACTCCTTTCATCCTCGGTACCTGATCAACCCACTGTTTTATTTAAATTTGCATTGAAGAATTTAAATTCACAATTTTAAGTTCTGTTCCAATATCGTCCTTTATTTGATGATCTGCGCGTGTATAAATAGGTCTACTGTTATTCGTCTAAGAAGCCTCATTTCAGACGATTACAGTCTCATTTCATTTTCCTTCTTAATCCATACTTCTCTTCCATTTGTGTCACTGTAGGCACTGCCATACTTTTACATTTCTTTAATTGTGACAATTTTGATCTTCCTTATAGTTGTGTTAATTGTTCTGAAAATATAGTGTTATTTTGTAATCAATGTCTCTTTCTCCGTCAATGGATAATTTTCAACCCAATAACTGAATTAGGCCTATTAGATTTGTTGTTATTAGATAATGCTATTTTGGACCTAATAGGTATTTTCTCACAGAATGCAGCAACTCTTGACTTCATTAGGCTACTGAGATTTCAGAGTTATAATTGTTAATATTATTTAGTAATTTGTGTAATGAAATCTACATTTTCAACCATAAGAACTGATCGTCTTCAAACAGTAAAGTGTAATTATTGTATATCTGACTATATTTATCCCACATCCTCCGTATATCCAACCTCGTATAGCGTTGTAAGTAATAATATTATATAACAAAAGAGCAATGCAATTTCGTGTTTTACTCTGCGATAATCGCAACAAATGGAAAAGTTCAACCACCTTAAACGTTACATAATGAGAGCAATTCTCGACTCTTTCACAGTTGCCAAAGGAACTTGCTGTGCGGATTCCGTCGTCTGGACGTGCAATTAGTCACGACTCCTCTCCACGTCTAACAAGCTGCCTGATCACTACTAAATGCATCAAAATGCCGTTCTCCGAATTCCAAGTCGTGTTTTCGACTTAAATTATGGAAGGAACATCCCTCCTACCAATTGCCAGATGTATATCCGTTACATAATTTTAATTCTAGCGAGAATTAATTAAATTTCTATAATCACCTGTCCTGGACGAGGTGATATAAACGGCGGAAGAACAGCGGCAATTAATCAAACTTCAGTTTTGTACAAGTGTCCATTTGTTCGTCATGCTTGGCTATGTTTTAGCAGTTAATTGCAGCGGAAAAAAAGTTAGGGCTAAAAAAACGGCTTGAACGATAAAGACAGCTATTTTCGTATAATCGAACGGAGCTTTAACTTCGTGCGAACACTTACAGAGCTTTCACCCAGTTCAATGGAGAATAGGATATCAAATGAACTGTTAATTGATGTAACTCATCATAATCCCCAACATGAACATCTTGAATATAATTCGCATCATCATTCTGATTATAATCAACATCCTAATTATAATCCTCATCAGTTTTAATATTATCCGAAACTTCCACACCTTGATAATCAACATCATCCTGACTGTAACCCATTACATCAACATCTTCATCATAGTCTTCATCTTCATCATGTTAATAATCTTCAACACAAGCATATCGATCATAATTATCATCATAATTCCTGAGTATAATCTTGAACATCAACATCTTGATCATAACTTCATAATCCACCACATCATCGTTCTGATTATAATTCTCAACATTAACATGTTGATCATAGGCTAAATCCTTATTATCATCCATAATTTTATAACGAAGTTTCATAAAGTTTTAATTAATTTTACTATTTAAAAAATCAGATAGTTTACTTTGATGAAACATTATTTTTAATTGAGATAACGGTACGTTGCCATTATGAAGTTCGAGAGAAAATGTATTCTATGAACTACTGTAGTTCTAAATTGTTGTATTTTACTTATGAGCGAAAATACAGTGCATCATGCACCTCTCGCAACTGTGAAGCGTGGGCCCATTCACAATGAAAAGTAAACACAAACGCAACACAAACACAAAAATTTGATGTCAGGTTATTTAATGGAGCCGTTCAAAATTATTTACATGAACATAAACATTAACAATAACGTTAGATGCTAACGCCAATGTCTATCCAAGCCAAGAACCGTAGTAGACCAAAACAATATGACGTCACTGACTGATCTGCGATTGGTTGAAAACCAAAGCAAGATACGCTACAAAATATACCCATAAATATTTCATTATAACTAACGTTTTTTCACACATTATGTCAATTCAAAACAGTGCAATGTAATTAACCATTATGTTAAATTAAAAGAAACCTAATGTATCTATACATTAATGTGTATCGTTTCTGTTTACCACAGCGTAGTGATACGAGTTTGCAAACTCCAATCTAAACTTTCATGTTTGCGTGACGTGATTCGAGGAAAAAAAAAAACATCTCACTAATCAGGAACAAGAAAAGAATGCGTCAATATAGATTCCTTTCATGAGAAATTGATCAATTTGCTTCAAAGTCATCGTTGTCTTTACGACAAAAACACAAATCATATACAGATAATTTGTTAAAGAAAACATAAGAAATTAAATAGCTTATGAAATGAAATCTGATGGCAGGCTTTAATTATATTATTAATATTGTATCTTTCCACGTTGTGCAAAAATAAAGTTTGCATGTTATATATCAGGGGTCCTCAACCTTTTGAAGTTTGTGAGCACCGGCCACATGTGTTGGCATTGTGAATGATAAGGAGAATCTAATGTTCATATCATATCTTTATGTCCTCGCGTTAATTTTAGCGTTTTTTATTGTGAATTGGCCTCACATTCCATAAAAAAAGTTTACGTCAAAGGATATCAGATACCAGTGCCAGTGTGTATTACCATGTAGAAAAACGCAATAATTTTAAAGTGAGAATCATTAAAATAATAACTTAGATATGAATGGATACCATCAGAACAGTACGTTGACTTGAAAAGAAAAAGGTTAATAATTTTACATCTAAATACACAGAAGGAAAAGGTACAGCCGGTGCCTCCGTTTCTGGCGCGTGAAATAAGTAATGGGAACGTTGACAGCGAGTATCTTAACTTCGCCACAGTCTGTGGGCGAAAAAGCTAACAACTGTGATTGGCAGATTGCTGACGTGACGTGTTGGGTGGTACCGTTCTCAGCTGCACTGGCAACAAGTGCTCACTGACTGGCTTTTTACTCAAAGACACGCGCCAAAAACACTGACAAAGGGTGGACATTCTAGTACAAAATCTACAGCCGACATAAATACAAAAAGAAAAGCCCTTTAAGACTCATTTTCAGAAATGTACGAGTATAAGATGAAGAAGATGGTGACAATGAAACAGATTTTTAGTCTGAACTTTGGAGTGAGTGGAAGAATGTATTAACTAAGAAATGACTGCCTAATTAATTGTATAATTAGATTAATAAAATCGTTTCCTTTCTTATCGAAATTTGCGAGATTTGAACCTACAAACATTATTCCTAATAGCCTATTAGCAAGTATTCCCTACCGCGAGGACAACAACGCGTCTTATATTTAACTTACTGCGTTACATGGTCTGATTTTCGAAGTAGAACCGGTTGGCTGTGGTTTTGTGCTTCACGCCGATGTCCAACGCAGAGAAGGCCCTGTCGATGTCGTCGGAATGCAGCGTGCCACGGAACACAGAGACATGTTCGTCCCGGTGAAATTTCTTCCTCTTTTAAGTTCCCATCATACCACAGATTGTTGCAGGTTTTGAAAGTTGTGTTGTTCTTCGTATAGCTGTTATAGTCCTGTTGCAGGTTTTGAAAGTTGTGTTGTTCTTCGTATAGCTGTTATAGTCCATTCTCGGCGAAGACACAATCTGTCTTCATCGCATCATTCTTCAACACCACTTCAAGCCAACAAAAAGTAACTTACTTACACATCAGTGACGTCCACTTTTAACTATTTAAGAAGAAGAAGAAGAAGAAGAAAGAGTAGGCCTAATACTGGATTATAAAAGGAAGGGAACAATTACGCTATTGATAAGGATTTTACCCTGAACTCCTTCCACTGATGAAGGAGCATCTCACATACAAATTATTAATACTCCTTCTGTTCCAAAATATGGTATAGAAAGATGTCATTAATTCTGTTCCAAAATATGGTATAGGCCTACATTAGTCAAAGTTCTCAGCAATATAATGTAACTTTAACAGATCTTCTAGATATTTATTTGACTGATAGATTAACATAAGAAAAACATAAAAATTAGGTACATTTCATTGCGTGAATAACAGAAAAAACAAAACTTGTTTAGAGAGAGGCAAATTAGCATAAAACTGCAATAAATTACAACCCGTTTTTGTGCGACTATTGTGCCTTCGATGTTCTACTCAAAATTGACTGGGTTGGTGTTACGTTGTCTGCAAGAGGAACATACAGCAGGTGACCATTTGATTTCTGTTCACAATGAACTATTTTTCTTTTTCCTGAAGAAGAGGAATTCCCTGGGTGTCTAGAGTCTGGAAATTTGTATGAATTTGAGTGTGATTGTGAGTGTGCCGGGTTAATATTAATTAACTAATCATTACAAATATAAAAATACATCAGGACTGTCGCTGGGCAGTAACCTGAACACACGTTCCAGCATCACATTGTTGACAAGTAACTCCATCTGTCAGCACAACCATAAAGCATCTAATAGATGCTATAGAGTTACCAACAACGAAAAAAAAGAACAATTTGAATATAATACTGTAGTTTGATGCACTACAGAAGATTAGAAACATTCACAACTGCACTGTCTGATAGTCCCTTTACTACTGAACAGAAGTCCACACCGCGAAACATTTCATGCGCGCATGTGCAGTAATCAAACTTGTTTTGTGTGTTACAATACCATATTTTGCAACGGAGGGAGTATCACTTACTAAGTCTCAGAATATACATTCCTTGTTATATATTCGAGACAATGTATACTACCAAATTAATGTCATGGACTTACTGAAAGCCAATGTACATCAGAAAACCCACGTACAGGATGGGAAGCTCTGATGCAAACCCCAATTAAAGCATTTTTAACACAGAAGCAATTATTCCAGCACGTGATCTATGAATGCGATCCATTAAGCCCCAGAAGATATCAACGAAATGGTATCACGAACGTGGAGCAAATCAAATCAAAACGATTGTCGTCTCATGGACTTACTCAAGGCCAGTGTACTCTTACAGACAGAATGAGACAGCATGATGAAATCCTACTTATTTTTGTGATTGTTTAACGCCAATGAGATCGGCGATAGCGATATGATATATGGTAAAATGAGGCCGAAGATTAACAAACCAAACCTAGACCATCCCAACCTAATAAAATTCTAATTATATTAGGTCTAATAATTAAAATCATCATTGGATTGCCTAATATTCGCCTTACAGTTGAAGAAAATCTAGGAAAAAATCCAATCAGATAATCATCCCCAAAAGCTGGAATCTAACCCACGTCAGAGCGAAGTCCCAATTACAGGCTTTTCAGTATAGAAAAAATGTCCAAGATATAACCTAAGTAATATGATTCAACAAGTCTCTGAAAACAGAAACTGTTTGCTATACACATCTAGTGTTTGTTATCACAAATTCAATAAACACACCGCTGCTTCACTAGCATACGTATTTGTTTGCTGTTTCTTTGAGAAAGTCGAGAGAAGTGACATCAGGTCTACTATGGAGTACTTACTCTTGGAGGAAGGAATGAGATAAATTTACTATCATGATTGGATTTGCAACCCGGATAAAACAAAAGTATAGGCCATGCAATCCCCAGTCACTACATTGAAAGAACCCAGAATAATAAGTCGTTCATCGGCCCATGATCGTCAACAATATAGATAAATAATGTAGATTTAAATAGCAGGACATCTTCATCTGATACCAACAAGGCTCATAAGACATCCTGTTGTAGTAGTAGTAGTAGTAGTAGTAGTAGCAGCA
Organism: Periplaneta americana; assembly: GCF_040183065.1. Taxonomy (NCBI): domain Eukaryota; kingdom Metazoa; phylum Arthropoda; class Insecta; order Blattodea; family Blattidae; genus Periplaneta; species Periplaneta americana. Next base: position 33,271,328 of record NC_091123.1, on the reverse strand, counting down.
CAAAGTCAAACCTAATGGACTGATATTTCTTTCGTCTCTTAACACTACTGGGTGTTCATTTCAAAGTGTGTCATGACGTCACTGTTGTGAGTCAGCGATTTGAAGCGAGTTTCAGCTTTTATGTCAGAGAAGTTGCCTATTATTCAAGGCGTTCAATCTCAACTTGAGAACGTGTACGGTATAACTTGAACGTCGTAGCAACAGATAGCGGCCTGTAGGGTCTGTGTGCTACCATAACCTCTTTCGAACTGTGTTTTTTGCGGGCAAGTCGTACGCAGGGTATTTGTTATCATCGGTTGCGTACCGCAACATTCCACAACACAAACCAAATGCTCCGTGTCCATGTTGACCGTCCAAATTAATGTCAACAAGTACGTAAGTAATCGTCTTAACCATCTCCACATATCCCGACAGCAAGAAAAAAACTCACCTCAGTACGTGTTTCCAAACAGTTCACATTCCTGCCACTACCGGCGTTACCGTGCGTATCGGTACGTACTCTTCAAAATGAACGCCGTACTTGCTAGGCAACTTCTCTGACACATAGGTAATACGCCTCTGCGGAAGTGTAGGAAGATTGAATTCTCTAAGCTCAACGGCTAGCCACATGGCAGCATACGGCGAGCCATGACACACTTTGAACTGAACACGCAGTAGTCTGGCAAGTAGATCGCCAATTCTCGCGGATAAAGTTCTTGCCGGCTTACTGAACTACACTGTGGCAAGTGATCTTTAGCGTAAGTAATGAATTATTTATTTACGAAAACGAAGAGCTTACTACCTGAATATCGGAGCAGTTGCTCAAAATGTCCACTATTACGTTCTATACACTTGTTAGAGCGATGTATACTCTGAAATTCAGGTAAGATTGCACTCCATTTCCTTCAAGAAATAATTCACTACTTAAGGAAAAGATTACTTGTCAGACCGTAGTGCCGAGAGATGATATAAGTGTCGGTCCCTTGGATTTGACTCACCCTTTATTTTATTTAACTAAGCTTTCAATTGTAGTGGTTATTCAGCGTCGAAAATCAACGTGGGTGAGAAATGACCAACAAATGTTGTCTATCAGGGACGGAGATCTTTTATGTGCCGTAAATATAGGACACAGGAGACACAGCTTTACTTCCCACAGGGTAAACCTGTGATAAGTATTTTATGGCCATTCAAAATGTATTCATCGCAATATGAATTTAACCTGCGATTCTACGATTCAATGACTAACATAGTAACTGCTAGACCACCGACGACTACGAAACCCTATCCCATGGCCTTCTGCCACATGACGAAAATAAGAATGATATTGAGAATGCAACAGGTACTAAATTTGTAACGAAGGAAACTGGGGAGAAAAAAAAACTCTCATCTTCATCCGATCTCTTTCAGCGCATGTAGGCTATCATTCATTCTATGCAACGGGAAAGGAACCCGAGTTCGTTAAGCCCGCGATTCAGAACCGAGCTACAGAAGGGTAACTAAGCATATTTGATTCTTGCACTGATATGACTGTTGCTTATTACTATACTATGCATTTACTTTCTAAACACGAATCAATCTACACCATCGCCGTTTTCCTGTTGATACCTTTTTTTAGAAGTAATAACCCGGTGGATTTATAAGACCCTACAAAAAAGCTTGTAAGACAAATGCGCAAGTTTTTTATTGCAGCAAAGCCTGTCGACAGGTTGTTCTGAAGCTAGTACACTGGTAGTCGGTGCCTCGGACGGTATCATAAAGACGGGCGCCGCCGCTACGATCGGACCGGACTCATTAAGTCATTATTAATACAGACTAATATCATGCCTTTCCCATGTCAGACGATTACAACAAAATAGGAAATGTTCGCCTTATGTAACGAAGTGAATGGGGGTTACAGCATATTACAACCCCCCTAAAGCAGGCCTGCACAAGGTTTGCGCTCTCCGAGCCGGCTCACAGCTCATGAGCAGAATGCAGATATTAGCTGCGCTCTGTATAAGGATGGACTGGAAGAAGGGGTGATCTCGTACAAAATATACACAAAAGGAAATACAGTACTAGTAAGACTGTTTATGAAATGAATTCCCGTTCAGTGTTTGCAAAACTATCTTGGACTATTATTAATTAATAAAGAAATATTTATTTTACAGAAATACTAGAAATTCTATAGCTACCTAAATGTACAATATCATTTTGTTATATTTTTATTTATCAGTACATCAAAACGGCGTTTTATGCTGTTGGCAGCTGAAAGGAACAGTAGCCTACTGATCGTAATGAAACATCAGTTACAGATGTTCGATGTCTGCCTTTATTAAAGTTGATTATAGAAAACAGTTGCTCACAAATATAAATGTTGAGCCAAACGTAGCAATCATTTTCACAGCCAGCCTGTGTAGTCGTGGATATTATTGCTAATGTTTAGTCTTGTAAAACTCAACCAGGCTAGTAGTATTATTCAAACGATCTTTAGCCATTAGGTCACACTGAAGATCAATAAGTTCGAGCTGTAAATCGTAAAATGTTAAATGTTACGTTCCGTCTTTTAGATTCCTCAATACTGTACTGTAGCAGTAGGTAAGCAACGTGAAAGTTACTGAGAATAGGCCTACACACTGCATTCCACGAGATAACTGAGTGGTCGTTTCCCTCTCCTCTACCTAAAGCAAGTGTAGGTCATTCTGACGTATCTTCCTCTCCGTTTCGGCGAGCGGTAAACACAGCTCTCCCGCTCCGAAGGAGCGCGCGCGCTCGTTGAGCGCTGTTTGTGCAGGTATGCCCTAAAGAATCACTTTGAAAGTACTCAGAAGAGGACATGGTTATAACTGGGGCCAGGAAGTTCATGCCCTAAAAACCTACTACTACTACTACTACTACTACTACTACTACTACTACTAATACAAATAATAATAAGCAATAAATGAAAGAACAATATAGGTCAAACTACATGAGATTAAATTTACATTTAATTTTATTGTTGAGAGCGGCACACTACTGTGCGTGAGGTTCGCTATGTGTGCCACGAAACTTTCAATCCTTTTCTAGTAAAAATAATTATAATAATTTCACTCAATACCAGTTTTCAAAAATATAATATGTTTTTATTTTAAAAATCCAAACTATGCATTTTATGCAATATAAAATCAGTTTTAATGGGCTTAAACGCGAAAATATGTCACAATAATATAAATATCAGTCCGCCCAGTTACCAGACTAGCCGCCCCGGATTCGATTCCCGGCGGGATCAGAAATTTTCTTCTCTGGAGTGCATATGAAGGGAAGGTATACGTCACTGTTGATAGTGATTCGTCCGTCAGATGGGGACGTTAAGCCTGGCGGCCACCTTGGTGCTATTCCACAGAAGTAGGCTACGTGCAGGCACTAGGTTTCCCCTTATCCCTTCCTCACCATCATCATCCTCACCCATTCCCTACACTACACTTACACGAACACTTAACATACACTCATCCTAGTACACGACATAACTCTTCACAGATACATATCATGCATAACGTGTATCGCCGATGTGGTGTGCAATTTGAAAATGGGTCACAGTCCTGCCATCTATCCGCAGTATGCGGAACCCGAATCACGCAAAGTGAAGTGGGTAGGCATTAAACACACACACAATATAAATATCACGAAATATGCATTCATAAAAAACAGCAAAATATGCAAATATACGCAATATAAAATTGGTTTGATAAACTTAAATGTTGATGATTCGTGAAGATAATTAATCTGCAATTAATTACAACCAATGGAAATATATATGCAAATGAATGAACTTCCTGGCCCTTGTTATAACCTTTTGATCTCGGAAGAATGATAAGGATATTCGCCGTTTATCTTGCAATGAATTTTACTTTTATTTCGTAGCATATATCAAGATTATAATCTCTTTCATTATGTGATGAATTTCCTTGTTTCAAATGACAGCGTTAATAGGCCCGCTTGGGTTACATATCCGCACTGAACTTACATGACCACTCTTCTATCCAGCATAATATATTGTACGCGAACCAGCTCTGAAATCCTGGCAGAAATTAGTCACGTGGCTGGTCGGAGTCTGAAGTGATAAGGAGGTACAAACGAAGTAATGTTTTGCGATCATAAAAGATTTTTTTACTTACTACTACCCATTTGAAATATTTTAGCAAACAAAAAATAAATATGTTATGCATAGTACTTACATTATTTTATAGAACATAAAATCCGTTAAATATTTATGAACACTCTAAAAATAACGAAATATATTACGCTTCTGAAACTTGGACATTTACAAACAGGAATGAACGGAAACTGAAGATCCTTGAATGTAAAATGTTAAGTAACATACTATATTAGTATTTTACCTAATCAATTTAGAATGGAGAAGATTAACAAACGAAGAAGTTTACAGTATCTACAGGTAACCCAACGTACGTAGTTGTAATAATTGTTATAAAGTAAGAGCTTCAGAAGGAAACAAAATTAAGAGCGTTTTGAAAGAACTGCCAAATGTAAGCAAATCACTAAGAAGAGCAACGCTTCGATATTTTGATAACTTAGAAAAGGATACGAAGAAGTTAGAAATTTGTGACAGGAAGATGATCTGTTGGATAATCGACAATTTATTGTCAATTCAGCAGCGAAGAGCTTACATAGGTGGAAAAATTATGGTAGTGAAGATGATGATCATGATTATAATACAGTAGGTTTGTTTCTGCAGCAATTCCCAACGTTTTCAACCGTCATGAGCATGCGTACATCGACTTAACTGTTCGTGCAGCTATAACTTCAAACTCTTGCCTACTTGCTGATTAAAGTCACGCGTTCTTGCAGCAATATGAAACTGTCACCAAACTATTTTCTGACGGTAAGAAAAAATTGCTGATCAAGCGCAAACCAATATCAACTGGCAATGACGCATGCGTATTATGATAGTTGTGCTTTAGACTACTTTTACTCAATATTTTATGTTTCAATGCTATTCTATATTTGGTTATTAAAATATATTGTGAAATTTAATTACAGATTCAATATACGATATTAGTATAGTATATTACGATACAAGGTTGGGAAGTGCTTTTTACAAAATCGAGGAAAAGTTTTAAAAACGAGCAGAGCGAGTTTTTCAATTTTCGACATTTTGTAATGCATTTCACAAACTGTATTATACAACATTTTTTGCATGACCATGTTTTTAAAATTGCCACTGCATTATATTCTGCATTGAAAATTTAGAGCAATATTATTCCAAAACTTTCGCAAAACCGCACTGTAATGGAACTAGGTAACAATAAGTGCACTGTAATGGGTCTACTTCAGTATAGTTTTATGTTATGAAGCATGGTTTCCCTAGTAACAAGTTTCTGTGTGGGAATTCTAACTTTCAAGGCCTAACTACAATAGCTGTAAATACAACAGAAAAACACGATCATGCAAAACATTAATGTGCCGAAAGTTAGTAAAAGCCTGATAAAATCCGTCACTGACCTCCCTGTCCGCTCTTACCGCACCAAAACATAACTGTCTCAGCCGGGGCAGGTGAAGTGGGGAGTTAAGGGATGGACTGCGGTGACTCAATCGAGTTAATAACGCCCAGGCCTGATCTAAGCTGTTCCTAGTCTCTAAGTTTACAACCGATGCGTCTAGTATTTCACTACTTCTTTCGTTGCACTTAAAATGAATGGTAGGCATTTACTTTCTTTTAGTTATTTAATGAAGCTGTATCAACTACAAGGTTGTTTTGCGTCGATGGGATTGGTGACAGCGAGATGAGGCAGAGGATTCGCCCTCGGATTACCTCACATTCGTCTTACAATTGTGAAAATCTCGAAAAACAATTCAATCAGGTAATCAACCCAAGCGGGAATCAAACTCATCCCCATGAGCAATCCCGGATCAACAAGCAAACGCACTACCGTCTGAGCTACGTTGTAGCAAGGCATTCTTATTATATTAAGCTTTCATAAGATTCTATATAATGTTTCATCTTCAGTGATGTTTTCTTCTATTCTATTTCGGATAACTTCATTTCTCATTTTATCCTTTCCCCCCTAAAGCTCTAAGATATAAAAAGAACACCTCGTACCGAGAGAGAGAGAGAGAGAGAGAGAGAGAGAGAGAGAGAGAGAGAGAGAGAGAGAGAGAGAGACGACTGTACTTACACGTGTTACTTTTTGGTTACATAAACGTTTGCAGACATATATAGCATCCGAGTGAGGTTACTTCCAATTTTTTTTTATCTTGTTGTGTCCCGTTTAGTTAAAACGCTTTGTTGTATAATGAAAATGGATCTGCATTCCATCCACTAGAACAATGTGAAAATAATACTGCAGCTGGTACGGAATCATACATAATCCGGCATTCCTGGCACAGAGCCTGTTGCGGTGTTACAGCGAAAACAATGGGCAGTAAAATCTGCAGTAGTAAATATATATCTGCATTTCAAGCAACACCTTTTACGTCTCTGCGTCACCACTGACCACCGAACTCACTTCTCAGTCTGCAATCTGCATAAGGGCTGTCTACTGCGGACACGTAATGTTTCATTCTATTTTCGAAAACTGGCACGCACTATACCTAGTCTAGCCAGTCGGGACTCAAATGCTATCGTCAATTGAGGAGCAACTAATCGAATCGTAATATGTCACACAAAACAAAATTTTCAGAAAAACCCAAAAACCTGTGTTTTATAAACTTTTGTAGAAGGAAATTTGAGCAAAACATTATACTCTGGTGTTTGCTATACTGGCTGAGATATACGTATATCACAATTAAAACAATTATAAAAAACATCAAAGTTATTAAACAATTAATGTTGGACAAATTACTTTCTGAGTCAATTTCATGGACATATTACACTTTGTTTTATTTTAAATATCACAGTGAGTTATATTTCAAAATTTTAAACATCACGGTGGTTTTTATTACAAATTTGCCCGTGTTAAATTTTGCACAATGGTGAAAATAACAGTTTTATTATGAAGAACCACACACATTACATTTTTCAAGTCCACTTTTAATATCTGGTATAATTACATGCGTATCCAGTTTTAATGTAAACCGAATTTAAATCTTGAAAATGAATGAAAATTAATTATAGGAAGGTAGTCATTTCCAGTAATTACGCAATGAGCATACAATATCAAATAAAATAAATTGAACCAGCAGTTGAAAAGCAATAGTATTAACACCTTGGATATATTACTATTCGATTCGTCTTCAGTGATGGACAAACTGAAATTCGCTGTGGAGGTTACTATTGTGACTAGTTTTTTCAGTGGGATATAATTCGAAATGAAGCAATTTGACAGGGCAGACTTGTAGAGGAGGCAGAAAACTATAGAAAACCACATCAAACTCTTTTTCTACTGGAGATGGACATATTACGATTCGATTAGTTGCTCCTCAATTGTATCCATTACTTTGTATGTTTAAAAACAGTCGATGCGTGGTTCGTAACATCTAAGAATAAAATTTTCTATGAAAATGGGATACAAAATACTGATTTATAAGAACAATAGAAAGCTTCATCTAAGTCTCTGAGATCACGTTTGCCACATCATCTTGCTATGTCCCAAAATATAAGATGACAAATGTGAGTTATACAAGATAGAGCATCAACGAACTTCGCCCGTCGTATCAGAAGTAATCTTGTTAACAGTGGTCTCGGCTAAGGATTAGATGCGGTAACACACTGATATGGCCATCGAGATCACCAGACCTCAATATATTCCATTTATATCTGTGAGGTTAAGTGAAGGACATCGTTTATGAAACACTGAAAACAATGAAGAATATCTATGTGAACGAAAGACTTCCATGTTGTGTACATGCACTTGTGGAGAATGGAGGAAGTAGCTCTGAGCACATCTTATAAAGAGAAATATATTATACCCTGACACTGAAATTTTAAGGGCGCTTCCATTTATCAGTGTTATCGCTCGTTTCCTAACGTTACAACCTCTCTTGCTTCTCTACAGTTGGAAGCACAATTAGCCAGTTGTGATACTTTCCTGCCAGGCTGCAGGTCTGTCGCGGAAGATGGGTAGTGATGGGTTACAGTATTGATAAGGAACCGGATCGTGGTCCAACGTTCAGTATCAGGACTGAAAATCCGCTGTCTGGTTATACAGTAAGTTTACGTAAGTATTCAAAATATGTAGGATTTTTCAAAAGTAACGCATAATTGCAATTAACATTTAATGAGGATACGCTCAGATGCGTTAAGCCGTGTACTTAGAAAAATATACTTTTATGGAAACAAAATATCTTTGCCGTTATTGTTGTACGAGTTATGACGTCATTAACAATTGTTTTGAATTTCATCCTCGAAAATTAAATCGATGTGTTTCTCAAAATCGTGTCCCTTGCACATCTAAAATTATTCAAGGTGGAAAGTTTTGAAATGAACACACGGTATATACTGTAATGTAAAACTTGTTTGTGCATATACTATAAACTTATGCGGCCTATTGTAATGATAATTACGCGATGGCCTTAGCATTCCGTGTTCATCATAATTATTACCATCTTTTCTGAGACGGAAGGAGAGCAACTTCAGTGTTAAAATGCGTAATATGGAACAAGAACATTATTCATTTAACAAGAAAAAACGCACAATCTCTTCGTCTCTGTTTCTCTCTCGCACATGCATTTACATTATACAAGTCACAGTCTTGTTAAAATCGCTTTATTATATCCAGCAGTAACTTGTACAATAAGCAACCAACATGCAAGCAGCTTGCTAGGAGCTGAAATTGCTATTCGGAGGTCGACCAGAAAATCAAGAAAACACGAAGTCTGAAATACCAATGAAAGATAGTTTAGGGACATGAAAAGACTGTTTTCGAAATAATACCACCACCACTACCACCACCACCACCAACATCATGACCACGACCAACACCACCATACTACTACTACTACCACCACCACTACTACGACTACTACATCACCACCACCACCATAAATACGCTTTTTAAGACTCATTTTTGTACTCGTACTAGATTTCAAAGCCAAGAGATTCACCGCCACGTCGTGATCAACATGGTACAAGACGAGGAAAGAAAAAAAAAAGAACCATACGTAATTCAGCCCCTATAAAATGGAGCTAGGCTCACATTCTTCACTACTTGTTATATTCGTATACTCGTATAATTAGGCAATCTCTTTACATGTTTTCTCCATTTTAATCTGCAGTTCTCCCACTGCATTAATGACTACCTGTTGTTCTTGGATAATGTCATTAAGGATCCTGTATCATTGAAAGTTAGACTTTTACCTGCAACCTACCAAGAGGGCCACCGGTGTAGCTGGTGGGTAACAAATGGGACTCGTGATAAGAGGTTTCACTCGGACGTGGGCTCGAATCTCGCTTGGGGTGATTACCCGGTTTGGTTTTTCCTGAGGTTGTGGTAAACTGTAAGACGAATGTGAGGTAATTGCATGGCGAATCCTGTCTCATATCGCCGAAACACTATCCCGCTATCATTAATTCCACTATTGTCAGTGCATTTCGAACTGGCGGATCAAGGTCGTACAAATGTACGAATCATGCACGAGACACTGAACTGAAAAATGTGAATCCCGGCTGTCCCGGCTGACTTTAGTTGAGGAGAATGGTCCAGGAATGGGGTCAGCACACGTGGAAAATGCAGTCCATTGCTTGACCTTGAGCCGCCAGTTAGAAATGCACTGACAATAGCAACCTCGCAGTTGATACAGCGTCGTTAAATAACCGATTAAAAACTGTAGTGGACAGAGAAATTGTCAGAACATAGATCCAAGACTGGGTGTCTTCCTTCAGGATAGAAATTGAAGTTACTTCCTTCGTTTTTGTAAAGGCAGAGATGCCGAGGAAATGTTTTACAAAATAATATGAGACATTATTCAAACTACATGTTGTAACCACCGAATATACGTATTTGAGAACTCCTCGTTTCGAAACTATTCTCTGTTTTAAGTGGTGTTAATTGTGCCACAGTTCTATATGTAAATATTAACATAAGTCTCGGCGTTGAACCGACAATAGTGTAAATACAAGATGTTTGTCTTTTACTCATTGAACCGAGTATTCTTATGTTTTCTAGCTGATGCACGTCACATCAAGCAGCTTCAAGTTACTATACACACATAAATTTCTCTTTCGTGTAAGTGTAACTGTGAATACGTTGTCATCTCTGTAAAGAATAACATACATGCATTTTCCTAATATGTTTTACTTATAGTTGCCTGACTCCATGGTCTTACAGCGACTACTCAGAATTAAATAAAATGAAACCACTAGGCCTATACAGTACATGAAAAATATTAAAATTCTGTTACAGATTACAATAGCTTTTCATACAAGTTATGGCTTTAGAAAGTTAAATTAATTTTATACAGCTAGCGTCTCTCGCAGTATTTGGCAATACTGGAGAAATATTCATCAGTTTCCTATTTGATGGTAAGGTTGGTATTGCATATGTAGTACATTCTGGGGGATGATCCTTTAGCAGAAGATTCTGATGAATCAGTTCTAGTGATAAGAACTGGACTTCGTCGCCTTAGAAATCTAGTTAGACTTCTGTCGAATTTAATTTTGCATTATGGAGTTCATTGTTTGGATGTGAAGCCCTGGGGACTAATGCATAAAAGATTCTAGAGACAAGTGACAATTTTCCCAATATATGAATGACAAACGACAAGTATTATTAATTTCTGTTGCATAACACAATTTTACTAATTTGTCATGACTAGCATATTTTACAAGTGAAAGGCAGCCATATTGACAAATTCTGTTTTAGAATATTGTGAAAAAGTAGTATTATAATACTAAAATCAGATTTAAGTGTTATTTAATTTTCCATTAATTTAATTAAGAAAGATACACACAAAATATTCAACATTTATGTGTTTCATCATTGTAAAAATTTCACGAAATTTTCTTTGCGTCATGTTTCTCAATAAAGTAAGAGAGAAAACGATGCGTTACTATTTAGACAGTTTTCTTCTATTTTGACAAAGGAAGTAAAATCAAAATAAATGGAAACAATGCACACGTGTACTCAATCAATTGGTCTGGTACTACTGGTACGAATTGGAAATATGCATTAGCGACAGTTTGCTGATCTTTAGAAAGAGAGCTGCGATATGTATTTACATATTATCTTTCAAAGGAATATTATTACTAATTTTTTAATTATTATTACTTTTAAATACAGGGTTTGATTACTATTAAAACAGTCTTCTCTTGGTTAGGTAGCAATACTTAGCAAGCAATACTTCAAATTTAATTTTTAACATGCGAAATCTTTCTTTAAATTAGAATTCTTTAATATTGAACAAATTTATAAGTATACGCTGTTAAAATTTTATCATAAAAATCGTAATAAGTTTGTATTACAGACACACAATTATGACACAAGACGAAATATTAATTCAACATTAGTAGAGCCTAAATGTCTCACATCTGCTGGTCTAAAGCATAGAATAAATTTTGGCCCTCGGTTGTACAATGTTTTAACTAAATTACACCCAGAACTTCTAACATGTAACCCACTAACATATAACAAGAAAATTAGAAACGTGTTAATATCTTCAATTTGATTAAATAAATTTATAGCCTATGTGTATGAATTAATCAACCTATATTATATTTGTATTCTATAATTTTGAAATATATATTAGTCCTACTTTTCACGTGCGATATTATTCTTCTATAGTGTTAATATTATATTATATAATTCCATTGCCGCTGTAATTATATTTTAGTTCCTATTTTATTTTACTTATTTATTTATATTATTATTTTTTATTTTAATATTATATCTGAACTGCGACCGAGCACGAGCGCTGCTCATTCGGTCTCAAATTTTGTTAATACTACTGTATCTTCTTTTTATATTGCTTGTATTATTTTATTTGCATTTCTCTTTGTTTGTTTTGTAATTATATTTCTTTATTCTGTATATTTGAAATAAAAAAAATTGAAATTGAAAAATTGAAATTGAAAATTGAAAATCAGTATTTATTCTTGGCCTCCCTGTTTTCCTCTGCCTATATATAAATTTTTCTTTATTCTCACAGCTTGAAGACGAAGTCATATTACATTAAAAATGTTATTTCTACAGTTTTAAGAAAGTTTACCAAGAACAAAAGATTGGTAGAAAACGTGCTCGCGATTCTAACTATTTTACAATTTATGCAACAATTCGCTGGTAAAAGAAATGAAACTGTTAGTAATTACTAGTGCTTATCACTTGTCGTGACAAATTTACCAATGCAGATTTATGCAACGGAAATAACTGTATTTTACTTATTTACTAATTTGTCGCTAGTAAAATAGTAATTTTAGCTTTATGCAACAGACCCCTCCCTGATGTCTTCCCATTATTTCAAGAGATACAGATCTATTTTCATATGTCTTCTTTAATCATGGTGTGAGGTCATAATATTTTTGTTTATATTTAATAGGAATATCGCTCCTTAGGCGACTTGATCTGCTAACTCACATTTAACGTCGAAAGTTAGTTATTTTGCTGGAAAATATGACAATACCTCAACACGTATTCGAAAAATTAAGAAACTTTTATCTTTCCTGACTAAAACGCAAACAAATAGCGATTGGAATTAAAAATAACTGCCACGATACTGACACATACTTTCTCACTATTCATTCCATAGTAGAGATGAGTTGACACTATAATTTCTAAATGTTTCATACTCGATACAGATACCTGTTTTAGAGCTTTGATATTAGATACTAGGAAGGCCTACAGCTTCACAATTGAGTGTAACGTCTGAGAATTATTTAATTACACCCTTTTTTTCAGTCCTGTATTCTGAGTAACAAATGCATTTTAACAATATTGATTTAGTGGATTCAGTCTTGCGACTGAATTATCAAAAGTAATATCACAAGTGCTTATAGTTTTCCAATAATTTAATTCAACTTAACGGTTTTGTTATAATTGCCTCATAACAAGAAACATTAGCTTAAAAGCGAAAATAAATTACTGCTGAAAACAATTACTGGCTCCTATTACATGAGTGCATTCAAAAACGCTTCCCGTCATTTGGGCTGTATTTAAGTCTACACTGCAGCAGTGAAGGAATATTTAAGAACAGTCTATTTTAAATTGTTTCCACATAAAATCATTCCGCAACATTCGTAACCTGAAGCGTAAAAACAAAATGTGGCAACACTGCTTGTTACTGTGTCGAGGCACGTGGCAATTTTAAAAAACTGTAGAAGAAAATGAGAGATTTTGTCATTATATCAATAGATGTTGACCTAAAACTAGAGTTAATGGACGAAAACAAAAATTTTGTCATGAAACGAACTACCTATAGCAGAAGTGACAACATTTATTTTTAAAAGACACCAGTACACGTCTTTCTTGTATTCCTTGAAGAGGAACACAAAAACTTCGCTACCTTAAGAAAAGTAGTTTTTGAAAGTTTGCATTGTTACTGTAAACCAAAATCCTTTAATTCCTGCACAGAAATTATAATTACTTATTTACTGTTAGACGTTATATCGCTGGAGCTGAACCTGCGAATCTGACATGCACGTCAACCATTCGATCACCGAGGACGTCAGTCACTCTTTTATCCTAAATACAAAAACCTGAATACAAAATAAGACAATTTGTAAGTTTTTGCTTGCTTGGCATGTTGAGATGCTTGAAATGTCATAGGTTGTAAATAATTAGAAAATCCACTTAATTACATGTTTTACTTAGCGACGCCAGTCGATATTTAATAACAAGAGTTATCGCAACATGCATCTCAACAGTGGCTTGCAAAGAAACTCATTTTGAATTTGACTGTTACACAGTTCTTGTTCTCTTGACGTGAAATTGCCAACGCCCAAGAACGCTTTGTAATTTGAGCGACCTTGAGAGGTTACATTATGAAATTATTATTACTGTTTTCCGAGACGTGTAAAACACGGAACTGCCGATGTATTAATACGCAAGTGGCTTTGTTCATCGAATATTGGAAACGCAAGGTCGACTCTCTCTGGTGGCCCCTGCAACCATCACATATGCGTGGGTGTCTTCCACGTTTTTGGCTGAGATTTTGGAAGGATAAGTCGTGATGAAACAAATTGCGGTCGGTCCCACCTTCGACTGCCCACATTTATTGCTTTAAGTTATAGAAATGCTCTGTTGGTCCTTAGACCTCGCCTTATGATAATTTCTGGCGATAACCTTGAACCTAGTGCCTTAACGCTCCATTTTTCTTGTCAATTTTTTTTTCTCTTACACACCTGGCGTGTTTGGCAATATGGCCGATCTATTTTCTAACATAAGTTAACAGAGACTGCTTACGATCTACTTGCCAAATTCAGTGCATTAGATGCCAATTGCAGAACAATAAATACAAACTACATTTAATGGGGAGTTAAATTTTCAGAATGAACTCTTCAAAACGGGAGAATATAGTTTAATTATTGTAGCTTTTGCTTTCACTTTATTCTAAGTCTAAAGAAAAAATATGGTACTGCAAAAGTATATATTTCCATATTTTCACGGGAATACAAGTTTTATCATTTCTGAAAACGAAAATTGTAACAGCATGTCTGTAATTAGTAATTTGCCCTAAACCGGTGGATGGAATTCTACCATACTAAGACTCTACGGCAGAATGAGTACGAAATACAATAAAACTAAAGTTAATTCTATTCAGGCCGTGAAGCCACAGGGTAACGGGAGATTCCGAATTTTCAATCAATTGACATTATACGATAGATAGCTTGTGTTCATGTAACTGATTTTAGATTCTGAAAGGTCTAATGTGTATGATATTGGTGATTGAGGCGGTGATGAATCATGCTATGTAAATTTCCAATCCGGCATTTACCTTTGTGACTGGGGAAACCATGAAAAACCCCAGTCAGATTGGCCGGCCACGGGGTTCGAACCCGAGATCTTCCGAATGTGAATCTCAAACGTTACCATCTGAATATTATGGATTTATTAATTTGTCCTACAGAATAATATTGACAATGTAGTATTGACAATTAATATTAAAGGAGAAAAATTCGCTCCGGCGCCGGGGATCGAACCCGGGTCCTTGGTTCTATGTACCAAGCGCTCTGACCACTAAGCTACGCCGAGTTCAATCCACAGCACCGGATCGAATTCTTCTCCTTCAACGTTTCCCTTTGTGGCCTTACTCCAAGTTAGACATGTATGTTGACGTTTATGTCCAAAGTCAACTGTCATTATACTTGGGGCGCACTCAGCTGAGTGACTTGTTTGGCCGGGAGTGCGCAGTTATATGCACTGCTAGCTGTGAGAACATTATGGATTTATTAATTTGTCCTACAGAATAATATCTGTAAAATTGACAATTAATATTAGAGGAGAAAAATTCGCTCCGGCGCAGGGGATCGAACCCGGGTCCTTGCTTCTACGTACCAAGCGCTCTGACCACTGAGCTACGCCGAATTCAATCCACATGATAACGTATTCATACACAATATATTCTCATACTATTTGTTTATGGACTCGGCAAACTTCTTACCCTAAACCGGGATTTTTGTACATACATTAGCATTGTTTTAATACTTTATTATGCCTTATCTCAAAACCTGACCGCATGATTTTGATTGAATAATGGACACAATGTAATGAAAAGGCGGCCTTACGCACTTGTTGTCTTTGACTTTCTCTGAATACAGCCTAAACGCTATCTGTACATACACGACCTTGTGAGCTGCTGAGTATACAGCTGAAGTTGTTTGTTTAGGTATTTCACCATACAGTCGTCGTCTCTTGTGAGCATAAAATAATTGTTAAAATATCACAATATTATAATCACTGTTCGTGAAAGAGGGTCCCCATCATATAGCCTATTATATATTTGACGGATTATCCGGCAGGGGAGGCAGGGGTTTCATACTGGAAACATCATGTGAGATAATAGAGTATAGATTAAACTGAATTAAAACATACACTTCATCTTTATTAATCGAATTTTTGGAGATTACACCATTCAACATTACAATCGTTCTCGGAATCAGCTCAGTTGACAGTTGCAAGAAATACAATTAATTCATAGCTTAATTTTAAATTCGCGTAAGAAAATTGATATCAAGCTGAATCAATAAAAAAATTAAAATATCCGTGGAGTGACACACTATTAAGGGTCAAGGGCTTTACGTCCACATGCCTCAGTTGAGGTGAACAATCATCCAACCAGAACGAGGATCACGTGTGGTTAGCACGAAGATCCCCTAGCTATTATAGCTGGTTTAAGAAACCGGACTTCGTTACTTATCGTAGTTCCTCAAATTCATCATGATGCTGGATGGGCACCGGTTCCATACATTGACCGAAATTTCACGAGAAAATTTTTTCCCCATGAGGACTCGAACCAGCGCTCAGTTTGTAACGGGAGTCCGGACATTATGACTTAGGGAAGCACGAAGCTACCGTGCTAATTATATTGTAAGGCTGGTTTATGCACATAAAAATAATAATCTTTCATTATATAGCTGTATTTTAAGTCTATGTACATAAATGTATTTGAACAAAAATAAAATCTTATTGTTAATTTCATTTTAAAATAAACCGGAATTTCTAAATGTCTGTTTCTAACACTGGAGCTATGAATCATGAAATTAATTATAAAGACATTAATTGAATGGAACTATGAATATATAAGCTATATATTCGAGTTACCATGTAGAACGACTGACAGACAGTAAGAACTCTAAGGTAGTCTTAACGTACCAACCAATCGCGGAGACAAAAGAGACGTGGTGACAATAATTTGTGTAAGGAAAAGGAGGAAAAGACTACAATATTACAATTACTGCTAGTAATTAAGGTCATGTTCGATGGGTCTGTGTCGTAATTTAGTCTTATCGGATGGCATCTCCCAAAAGAGATGTTCCTCGAAACACCCGACGAGATTTATTATGGACATAATTGTTGTAAAACAGGTTTACCCAGAGCATCCATTTGGTATGACAAACACACATCAACCACAAGCAATGTTAGAAGGAATAGATAGATTGATTATGTCTATAGATAGAGAGTTGGAAACTCACGCAAACTCAGAACGCTCAAGAAGGCTTGGATTTTTCTTACACAGAGGTCGGACTCTTTATACGTGTTGCAAATCCTACGACACATACAGTAGGTATTCTTCCGAATGAAGCTGTGCGAAGGCTTTTACCCTCATCCGCCGGCATTGAATTCGCGGACCATCGATGAAATTAAAAGTATGATGCTGAGAAAGTCCCAAAGAATTTTTTTATTGGGTTATTTTACGACGCTGTATGAACATCTAGGTTATTTAGCGTCTGAATGATATGAAGGTGATAATGCCGGTGAAATGAGTCCGGGGTCCAGCACCGAAAGTTACCCAGCATTTGCTCGTATTGGGCTGAGGGAAAACCCCAGAAAAACCTCAACCAGGTAACTTGCCCCGACCGAGATTCGAACCCGGGCCACCTAGTTTCGCAGCCAGACGCGCTGACCGTTACTCCACAGGTGTGGACGTCCCAAAGAAAAATGGAGAGAAAGATGCTGAACATCACACTCAGACACAGACTACGCAACGAAGACATAAGAAGACAAACACATCTAAAAAGACGCAGCAGAAACGGCCGACAAGCTGAAGAAGAAATGGGCAGGACACGTGATGAGACTCAACACGAACCGGTGGACACACATCATTACGACGTGGTATCCAAGGATTGGCAAACGCAACGTTGGAAGACAGAAGACAAGGTGGGTGGACGAACTCAGAACAGGATTCGGCCATCTATGTTCAAGAACAGTGAAAGACAGACAACAATGGAAGCTCACCACAAAGTGACTTGTAACCTAAGCAGTGACTACTAATTAGTGAATAGTGGACCCTTCAATATTAACCCAAACAACATCTTAAACACTATGATATTACAAAAGTAACCACCATTCCCGGAGTGGCTAACCGGGAATTTCTTGACAAGCCACCCTGCATAGTCAGGAGGCCCTTTTCCTTCACGGGATTTCGTGGCTAATTCTTAATTTTTTAATAATTACACCGGCTAAGAAGTCATATTCAAGGGATCATGAAGTAGTAAATTAGTAACAGTAGCAGCAACAGCAGTTTTATATTTAACATTACTTTCAACTGCAGAGCTTATTCAGAGTCGAAATTCAACATGGGCGAGAATTGGACGAATTTTGCTTGGAGATCTTGTAAGGAACATGGATTTTATTTTATTTTATTGAGTTATTTTACGACTCTGCATCAACATCTAGGTTATTTAGCGTCTGAATGATATGAAGGTGATAATGCCGGTGAAATGAGTCCGGGGTCCAGCACCGAAAATTACCCAGCATTTGCTCGTATTGGGCTGAGGGAAAACCCCGGAAAAAACCTCAACCAGGTAACTTGCCCCGATTGGGATTCGAACCCGGGCCACCTGGTTTCGCGGCCAGACGCGCTGACCGTTACTCCACAGGTTCTGGACAGGAACATGGATTTAGCCACTTAAATAACTCAATGAGGAGAATACTTTTTTCCTCTGAACGTAATTTTTCATTGGGAAACGAAGGTACTGTAGATCCATTCTTCGAAATTTGGTTTTACTTTTACTGTTCAGTTATGTGAATATAGAATGACGCCAATGAATTGGATATAGTTATCATCTCAATTCTATTCATATCAAACCTTCGAAATGCTGAATTTTGTTATATTTATACTGTTTTCAGTTACGCGGATTTAGTCATTTATAGTAACTCCAATGAGTAGGATACCATTCTTCGCTCAACTTTGTTTCTCACACGGTAACAAAGATAGATCGAACCTTCCAAACATTATCAATTCATTTGACATTTTTACTGTTTTCATTTACGTGGATTTAGCCATTTATATAAAAAAAACTCTAATGAATAGCACAAATTTCCACTCTCAACCTGATTTTTTACAAAAAGATGAAGGTATATCCTACCTTCGGAACGCTGAGTATTCATTTTATGTTTTCACTGTGGCCTACGTGGATTTAATCATTTTTAATGACTTCAACGAGTAGGATAGGTACATTTCTTCCCTCAACGTAATTCCTAAGACCTCTGGAATATTGGGAACGCTCTAGTAGACTATATTATTATTTTCACCAGCGATGGAAAAGTTCCATCCAAATCTCTTCTGCTAAAATTGCAGTTAATGTGTCACAAAGTTAATTGTATTCAACGACTACGGTCAGTATTGCAGATGTTCAACAAAGGCCACAGAAGTAGTAAAATTTGCTTCCAAGCCCATTTTCACAACTACTCCCAAAAGTGGATTCAAACATTATCTGTGCTTCTTTCACCTTCACATTTGTCAGTTTGACTTTCAGGACTGGAAAGAAGGCGTACAACAGGATTCACGCTCATAATAACTTTTGAACTGGTTGTTAAACTCGAAAGGAAGGTCGTGTCACATCAGTCGGTGCCATATTTCTAATGCCGAACTTAATGAACTTAAACAATGTCAACAAGTTGGCCGTGAAAGTTCCTGAAGTGGGAGAAATAAAGATACAATTTAATGAAATATTATAGGATGACAGGTGTCCGTGAGGGTAATTTCGGTTTGGGAGAAGGTGTGTCGTTCCAGTGAAGAGTACGATTTAACCCTTTACTCCGACATTTACAACTTACGAACAAGCTACGCAGAATTTGCTACGGCGCATGTTTATAAACATGTCATAAAATCTATGTGAAACACTTTTATAACATACAGTGTTTCTCTCTTGATGCCAAGCGGAGACATTTGAAAAGAACGGGGGAAAGAGAGAGACGCATTTGGCACCATAATCGAATACTAAACAAGTTAATAAAGTCATGGAGAGAAAACAAGCGATATTCCATTATCCGCTTCAAGGTTTGGACAATCTCGCTAATTCCGTCCTCAATCTTGCGAGTTTTCTGAATCAAATTTATATTCAGAAGTAAAAGGACTCCCTGACCATGTGGTCAGCATGGCGTAGAACCACTGTTTCAAACAACACAGGATAAACAAAATACAGTTCCATAGAAAAAAGATAGAGCCTATCTTCACCGTCCTTCGGAAAACGAACTTTTCGTTCTGAAAAGGAATTTTAAAACGTTACATTTGTTACGATCAAATTTCTGCATATTTAGAAACAATTCTAAAATACTTTCAATCATTTATTGTCATAATACACTGCTCTCTTAAATTGACTGGGCATATTGGGAATTAAATCAATGACTTCCCACAACACCACACACTGAAATGTTTCATATAAAACCATTTTTATCTCGAAAAGTAAGCAAAAATGAGCAAAATTGTATTAAACTTTTTAATTAGAAAAGACATATGATAGTGTTCCTCGACAATTATTGTGGACGGCAATGAGAAATATGAATATACATGATAAATGGATCAATATTGTTAGGAAAATGTATAGTAATACAAAAGACAAAATAAAAATACAGAACAAATTGACAGAGGAAATCAGATTGAATAAAGGCCTTAAGCAAGGATGCAGTTTATCACCAGTTCTTTTTAATATTTATATAGATCAGGCTCTTAACCTATGGTACAAGAAATGCTCTGAAATGGGTATTCCTATAGAAGATAAAACACTACATTCATTATTATTCGCCGATGACCAGGTGATATTTGCGGGGGATGAAGATGATATGATATATATGGTAAATAAACTAATGGAAGAATATAGAAAATGGGGACTAAACATAAATCTACAGAAAACAGAATATATGTGTTTAGGAAGAGATGTGGGTGACCTCATACTTGAAACAGGAAAAATTAAAAAATGTGAATCCTTTAAATATCTTGGATCAATAATCACAAATATAGGTACATGTGAGAGAGACATTCAAAATAAAATTGCCCTGGCAAAAAATTCTACCAAGACTTTGCATGGAATAATCTGGAATAAAAAAATTACAAAATAAACTAAAATTAAAATCTACAAGAGTATAATACAGAATATTTTATCATATGGAAGTGAAACTTGGTCCAAAAAAAAAAAAAAAAAAAAAAAAAAAAAAAAAAAAAAAAAAAAAAAAAAAAAAAAATTAGAACAGTTGAATTCGACTATCTTAGGAGAAGTCTTCAAAAAAAAACAAGACAGGATAAAATTAGAAATGAACTCCATTGGAAAGAAATGAACGTCACCACATATGTTGTTAAGAGAATAGAAAATCAAACTCTGAAATGGTATGGACATGTACAAAGAATGGGCAACGAAAGATGGCCAAAAAATATATATCAATGGTCACCCCCAGGAAAAAAATAAACGTGGTAGACCAAAATTGAAATGGAAAACCCATGTCAGAGCAATAATGGACGACAGGAATTTGGGAGAAGGAGATTGGAACGATATATATATATATATATATATATATATATATATATATATGGAAACTGAAGACGGCGAACCTGTAAGTGGGAAAAAGCCGAAGAAGAAGAAGAGAAGAAGTTTGAAATTTCATTTTGTGTATATATTCCTATGTGCTATAAGTCTTTAAAACAAGTAGCAAAAGTGAACAATATTTAGCTGTTTTATATGAATATAGATAATCACTGTATCTGTGGTTCCTCTCTTTACTCACAAACCATTCAGGCCAGTAAATCTACTGACATGAGCCTGTCGCATTTAAGCACAGAAGGCCAGCACTCTACTGTCGGTGCCATACAGACCAACTCTCAAAACATATAGATTAGATTAGATTAGATTTATTTATTTAACCTGGTAGAGATAAGGCCGTCAGGCCTTCTCTGCCCCTCTACCAGGGGATTACAACTATAACATGAAAAATAAGATTACAATTAATATTAAATTTACAATTACAATTACAATAAAAATTAAAGTACGACAAGAATACCTGATTAATGAAAGCTAGACATTTTATCATAGAAGTTAAGAACAAAGAATATTTTTGTATTTACTAAATTACAAATTAAACCTACAATAACAAAATTCTATAGTGATGAAATTACCGGATATTGAGATATTTTGTGGTAGATTAAAAGAACTATTTACAAGAAACCATGTCTGAACGAGTCTCAATTACTGACCAAGTGCCTAGTAAGTTTGCGTTATAGAAACGTTATAGAATAAAAACATACTCGTAATTTAAGATTTAGCTATTCAACGTGGTACGAGGATTTTAAGTTTATTCGACACCACCCAAAAATAGACGCATGCTAATTTCGCACCTGCACGACTGCAGACTCAAAAATCCTCGTAATCCATCAGAGAAGATTATCTAATGTTCTTACATAGTATGTTGTACAGTGCAAAGCAACGGTATAACACACAATATTTGTGCGCGTTTTTTGGGGGGATTTTATCCCTAACATCAGAGAGAACAGGAGAAAGGCAATCTATATATTGGATCCAGTTCGAAGAGCTATTCTTCAGAAGTCCTGGTGCAACGTATCGGTTCCATCATCAGGGAAGGCAGGGGAAAGTGGAACTTATATGTTGGATCCGTTAATAAGAGCTATTCTCCGGAAGTCTAAGAACTACATATCGGCTCCATCATCAGGGAAGGCAAGGGAAAGTGGAACTTATCTGTTGAACTCGTTAATAAGAAATATTCTCCGGGAGTCTTAGAGTTACATATCGGCTCCATCATCAGGGAAGACAAGGAAAAGTGAAACTTATATGTTGGATCCGTTAATAAGAGCTATTATCCGGGAGTCTGAGAACTACATATCGGCTCCATCATCAGGGAAGACAAGGGAAAGTGGAACTTATTTGTTGAACTCGTTAATAAGAACTATTCTCCGGGAGTCTTAGAGTTACATATCGGCTCCATCATCAGGGAAAACAAGGGAAAGTGGAACTTATCTGTTGGATCCGTTAATAAGAACTATTCTCCGGGAGTCTAAGAACTACATATCGGCTCCATCATCAGGGAAGGCAAGGGAAAGTGGAACTTATCTGTTGGATCCGTTAATAAGAGCTATTCTCCAGGAGTCTAAGAACTACATATCGGCTCCATCATCAGGGAAGACAAAGGAAAGTGGAACTTATATGTTGGATCCGTTAATAAGAGCTATTCTCCGAGAGTCTAAGAACTACATATCGGCTCCATCATTAGGGAAGACAAGGGAAAGTGGAACTTATCTGTTGAACTCGTTAATAAGAACTATTCTCCGGGAGTCTTAGAGTTACATATCGGCTCCATCATCAGGGAAGACAAGGGAAAGTGGAACTTATCTGTTGGATCCGTTAATAAGAACTATTCTCCGGGAGTCTAAGAACTACATATCACCTCCATCATCAGGGAAGACAGGGGAAAGTGGAACTTATCTGTTGGATCCGTTAACAAGAACTATTCTGCAGGATTCTTCGAGCTACGTGTCAGTTCCATTATCAGAGAAGACAGGGGAAGGGGAATCTATATTTTGTATCAGTTGATAAGAGCTATTCTCAAGGATTCTTGGAGCTATGGATCCGCTCCATTATCAGGGAAGGCAGGGGGTGGGGAACCTATTTATTGCATCCACTACCAAGAACCCTTCTCTAAGAAATTCTGAAAATACTTTTGTAGCGTACATAAAAATTATAATACTTGAAATCGCTGTATGAGAATAAGAATAAGAATAAGAGGGCGTATTGTAAATAGCTCGCTGTGCGTTATAAACGTCTCTTACGTTATCTGGTTAGTACACAAAGCGATATTTACTGTGCCTTCTTTTACGGTAATCGCATCTAGAACAAGTAACGATGCCAACCGCTGCAGAACTATAATAAGATGACAGTAAATCTTGTGGAAAATGTTAAGTTTGAAGTATGCAAATGTTCAGCCGATCTACTTGACTGTACTTACCGACTCAAATTACATCCACGAGGCGGCCTTGGTCGCAGATAATTATGGCGAGAGGACGATGCAGCACACCCACGAGCAGCCTGCGAACAAAATAAAATAAGTCAGGCGGACTAGTACTGTTATGTTGCGGGGAGCATGCAGATTTATGGAAGAGACTCCTCCCGTTAGCACACAGATAATTATCTTCTTTCTTTACCGTTTATTTTCGTTTTTCAAAATGTGAAGAACATCAGTACAAGCTTATTTCTCCTCCTATATTTCTGCAATTTCTTCTTTTAGGATTTTCCTATCCTTGACTGGATTAAGGTTTTAATAATAATTTAATAATTTATTTATTTAATCTGGCAGAGCTAAGGCCAGTAGGCCTTCTCTTCAGCCCAGCCAGACTCTAATTCTAATTGTATACAATTGCTTACATAGTTATTACATTAATATCTAGACCATAAAACAACATGAAAGTAAATAATGAAAGTTGGATAAATAATGTTAGTGTGACAATAATAAACATTGGTAAGAAATAGTTATAATAATAAAAATAATAATAATAATAATAGTAATAATAATAATAATAATAATAATAATAATGAAATAATTTAGATATTTATCTGTGATATTAAACATTGAGAAACCTGAAACAGCTATTATTGTTAACAAGAATTGTTAGAAAAATATTTCGTTAGTCTATTCTTAAATTGGTTTGATGTCTGACAGTCCCTGACATTACTCGGGAGGGAATTCCAAAGCCGAGGTGTTAGAGGTGTTCAAAAGCTCTACAAATATTGATGTAAAAAATATGAGCAATGGATCCACTAGAGCTAAAGTATTCAGAATCACTGTTACGGACAATGCAAATTAAAATAGAAAACTGTAGTCTATAGGCTATTGTAGTCTGCTATGTTAAAGAAAAAAAATTAAATGTTAAAAAAAGTCGGTGTTACAAATGTGACAAATATGGTCTAATTATTATTATGCACTCGTACTTTACGCGTTTCACAATAATTCAGTTTCTTTATCGAGTTGCGAATGATATTTGTGTTCATCTAGCTTATATGTGCAACTATCATTCAAAAAATATACAATAAACGAAGCCATTTACTAGCAACCAAAGAAGAAGATAATCTTTCATTTCCTATATTGCACACACAAGATTTTATATAGCCTTAAGAGGAAGATAGTCCCGCGCCGTGGCGTCGCGATCTAAGGCATCCTGCCTAGGACTCGCGTTACGGAATGCGCGCTGGTTCGAGTCCTCATGGGAGAAGAAATTTTCTCATGAAATTTCGGCCAGTGTATAGGACCGGTGCCCACCCAGCATCGTGATCCATTTGGCGAACTACGATAGGTAGCGAAATCCGGTTGCGAATGCCAGCTATAACGGCTGGGGGGATCATCGTGCTAACCACACGATACCTCTATACTGGTTGCATGATCGTGCTTCGACATGTGGGCGTGAGGCCAGCAGCCGGCTGGTCGGTCTAGGCCCTTCACGGGCTTTAGCGCCACGGATTATTATATTATTATTATTATTATTATTATTATTATTATTATTATTATTATTAAGAGGAAGATATGTCTTACATTTTATGATGTAAGTGAACTTTTCTTTAGGTTTTACTTATAGTCGTTTAAACTAAGACAGAGCTGGGCAGCAAGAGAGGATTCTACTCTCTCACGGGGAGCCATATGATATCTCTTCATCCCCTTTCTTCCCCACCGAACACCGCGCACCGTTGATACAGTTACGGATGAATATTAAGCGTCCCCGTTTAGAGTCTGGATCCGCTCCCGATACTCAGCCCTGAACTAAGAGGTCATATCGTGACTACCTGCTGGAAATGATAGGCTATATTGTTGCCATCTACCGCCCAGTTCGTAGACAAGTGTACTTCCGACGTTATGTCATCTACCGGCATGTATCCGGCGTAACATTACTTATTGACCGTTATTCAGATACTGTTAACTAATAGCTAAATCTGAGTAGTCCGCAGGCATACACCGAGTACAACTATGGGTTCATATTTTCCGAATTAGTGTCTGTATCTCTGTAGTATGCATTTGCCTATTTCAATAACAAGATTCTTAATTATTTATGATCGATGGAACCACTGAAAACAACGATCAGATTGGCTTCCACCCTTGATGCCGCTAGCTATCTTCTGGAATGCTTCTTTATATAATGATTTATTAATAAATTATTATACATCATGTGTATCATTCCCGAATAAATTGACCCGTAGATATTGAATAATAATCCAATTCCTCCCAACAGTTTAAGAAAAATAGCTCTACAGAGGCAGAATGCCTAAAACCACTTTATTCGATGTCAAAGAAGCTAAAATATATACTTCAAGAAAATCTCGAAATAAATTACTACAATTTTTCATATAAATTAGGCCCTATAGCAATTTCTCCTCTGTCTTTATTTGCAAGTAATCCTGCTGGTGAAAAAAAGTTGTGACATATTATATAAGGAGAACAATGTTCACTTTACTCTCCCTGCTACTCACGTACAGTGCACAACAAGGTATTATTGTCAAGAGAAAGAAAGTGCACATTTCGCCATTCCTTCACGCACAGATCTACTAGATTACACAGACTCATTTTCTTGCTGCTATGATGGGCAGCCACTACCGTAAACAAAAATAAGATTATTTACTTTAAGCAACCTCCACTGCGGCTAAAGTGAGAGTATTTCCGGCTCCAAAAATAGAGGGTCCAGGTTCGATGCCACACAGCGAGCTTAATATTTATAGTATCTCAGTCACGTATACATAGATTGGATATATATCTTATATCCTCAGGTTAGATCTTAGTTACATTAAGCGGTGTCCTTGGACCATCCTGACCGAGTCCCATTACAAATGAATACTTAAGAGTAGAAGTGCAAAGAGCCAAAAGTCTATCCCTTTTTATTTGGTGATAGTGGTGGTGGTGGTGGTGGTGGTGGTGGTTGTGGTGGTGGTGATAGCAGCAGAGTATGTATGTATGTATGTATGTATGTATGTATGTATGTATGTATGTTGTACGTACGCACGTACGGGTATGTATGTATGTATGTATGTATGTATGTATGTATGTATGTATGTATGTATGTATGTATGTATGTATGTATGTATGTATTGACGTTTTAACGTATACCGCGGTTGCACACAATTAAGAGGTATCTCTTGTTTTCCGATAGAGGACACCATCTTCGCTACTTACCGGACAGATGGCTTATCTGTCATGGACATGGATGCAGAACTTGGGAAGAGAGGGACGAAAGCATGGGGAAAGAGTTTGTTTCCCCGTCCACAAACCTCGGCCTTCAATGACGTATCTGTGACGTTCCGTAAGCACACTGAATACATATATCTTCTCCCCCTATTATGTCCAATGACGCGAGAGTTGAAAGGAAGGGATGAGTTACGTGTTCCGGCTTGTGACGTCTGCCACAAATGTAGCACAGTTTTACATCTGTGGAGGATATCTGATATTATGAAGTGAGATAATTAAAGACTGTGGGAATGGGAGGGAAGCGGATTGTGACAATTGGTACTATCGCGGCAACTGACGGGAGAAACTTGGGAAATTATGAAAAACCATAGTCTGGATAGCTAGACCTTGGGATCGAACCCCGGATCTCCCAAATAGAATACAAGCGTTGTAACCAAGACACTATCATATTCGTGTATGTATGTAGGCTATTTGCAGCGGAAAGGTGAGCAAATTTTTTCCTCTATTGCTGACAGCATTGCTCCTTCCGCTCATAGTGTTTTTTCTAGCCAGAGACGATAATTTTTCCCATCTTTCAACACTAACTTAGGAATTAATTTCTCATTGCGAAAACCTACGAGATGTGATTATATTGTTAATATTATACATTATTCCACTGTTTATCTAGAAATTCTGCACGCATTGTATCCTTCACCTGACATAATTAGGAACATTAAATCCAGACGTTTGAGATGGGCAGGGCATGTAGCACGTATGGGCGAATCCAGAAATGCATATAGAGTGTTAGTTGGGAGGCCAGATGGGAAAAGACCTTTGGGGAGGCCGAGACGTAGATGGGAGGATAATATTAAAATGGACTTGAGGGAGGTGGGATATGATGATAGAGACTGGATTCATCTTGCTCAGGATAGGGACCAATGGCGGGCTTATGTGAGGGCGGCAATGAACCTCCGGGTTCCTTAAAAGCCAATAAGTAAGTAAGTTATGTAGAAATTTGGTGTTTTTACATCCCTGTTTACAGTATGAAGAGATCACTATTACATACATATGACAAAGGTCCTCATTTTGAACAATTCGTCTTAATAAGTTATTGGTATATACTGTACATGCTTAATATTGTTAGCAGTTACATTATTTATAGTGAAACTAAGTATATAGGCACTAACAAAATCAATTAATCGTGTTTCTACTCTTCAAACTTTATAAATACATAACTCCACAACAAGCAGCAAAGAATTTGCAATCTAGCTTTCCTATCCAGAACAGAGAAAGAAAGTAGACTAAGAGGGGAAGACATAACACTGGGAAATTAGCAGCATACAAGTTATGTATGTTGCAACATTTCCGAAAGACTAGAGCGTCGACTATTCATGTAGAAGACCTTGGTTCAAATTCCAGCGGGTTTAAGTGGAATACGTGATCGAGTAGAGATGGTGGTGAAGATCAATTTTCTCCAGTATAGCAATCCCTCCTGTCACAACTCCAGCAATTCACTATCACAAAAACTGGCATTAACACCATTCATTAAGAGTGAAAACAAAGGTATCCATGATAATTATACGGGCTGTGTACCATGCACACATGTGGTGTATGTTCCACTTTGTACAGCTGCAATGCAATTTCAGAGCGAATGTGATGGTGTCATTGTGATACGAAGTAACAAGTAATTTACATCATAAACGTACAGATTAATCTTTTGAGATATCGCTTCGGGTAACAAAACGTTGAATGCCTACATAATTCTCCTACCGATTCATTAAACAAGAGTTCCAGGAGGTCTTTATAATGAAAATTACCGCTTTAATTTTAAATGTCTGTCCATGACCTAGTATGTATTGTATAAACAGCTAGGATAACGTCATGCGTTATAAATTCAATAATACTATTACATTCGATATTATTTCTCAAGTTATATAACTTGCTGATTGTCGTAAAGATAGGCCTATTACTTTATTTTACGAATATAATGTGGACTCTTATTGGTCATTAGGCTTGTGGGACATACCAAAGTTTTAGGTGAAAATAGATTTAATAGTATAATCGAGTTTTCAACGAAATACTATGCATGATACAAATAGCACTTGATTGTAAAATACAAAATTTGTAATAATCCATGTGCAATAATTAAAGAATTTCAGTACAAAAGTTTAGTTCAATATTTCTAGACTTTTAGTATTCAGATTGGAATAAAAATTCCCATAATTCAATCATTCTGAATTCAGTGGTATAAAAGACAACTACTGTTCCCCAACCAGGAGATAAACCGTGAAAGGAATGTGCTTACTATTGCGTCATCTATTGGAGCGAAGTAGATAGATAATATTAGAGTTATAGCGTCAGTTTAAAAATCATGCGCTCTCCTGCATATGTTATTTCCTGTATGGAGGGATTAAAAGACCAGGAGATTAACAGTGATCTAATTTTATAACTAGGATAGTACAAAAATGTGTATATCAGTGTTATGGTTTGTGCTTTGAGAGATAGCCAATAGAGATACGAGTACCCACGTGTGTGACCTTATGACATCTTATGACATCAACATTCATTCACAGCATCAACCCGCTTCGTTTCATTCCCTGGAGACTTTCTCGTGGTTGGAGTACAGTAGTTAGTTTCGTATACAAGTGTAAAAGAAACGCCCTAACTGATAATCTGTTTCCCACTTTGCTAAATGTGTCTCATTCTTGAAGTGCACATTACCTGCTACAATCTTCAATTATATGCCTTGTATATTTTTAAGTTATCAAGTAATGTATATCGTAAATTTCAAAGCAAACTTTAGTTAAATGTTTCACCCTTAGTGAAAAAGAAAAAAATTAAACTTTGATTAATAATTTTTTACATTTCTTTCAATGCATATTTTTTTTTTCGTGTTATGTGTATGACATTCCTAAACCCGTAGGTCTATTTTGTATAACACAGGCCGCAGAAAACACTGCAAAAATTGCATGTAAATTGATTCGGAGTTTCAGAGATAAATTCACTTAAGTTTGAAAAATATCAACTTAAGGAAAACTGCATTAAAAAAAAAAACAAGGATGTATGAATTACATACGTCGTCAAATTTAAAGAGGCCATTTAAGGGGTGATCTGCAGAGATATCCCCACAAAAATATATATACTGTTTTAAAGAGTAAGTTTTGTACTTTTTAAACACAAAAAAAAATCTGATTTTTGACCCCTAATCACTACCCGGTCCCTTTAACAATAGAATAGGGTTTTCTTCGTGCATGGTAGGTAATAGTGTTGTGCATTATAGGCTCTATGTTCGATTCAAATTTGTCGAGTAGGGCGAAGTTCGATATTCGCCAATGTTCGCACTGCAGGAGGAGACCTGTCGTGTTTGTTCCATATTGTTATAAAACTATTTTCTGTTCTCCATGTTCTTCATGTTTAACTGCTTAAGGATTTTAGCACAGATCTTGCGATTAGTTTTTTCATATGAAATAAAACGAATTCTGTAATGTCCTGGTTGCCTCTCTCATTTTCGAACATTACAGGACACTAGAAGGCAATGATCGGCACTCAATGGGTTGGCGCACTACGATAACAACCAGTACTGGTAGAAAATAAAGTTTATCTGCTAAATACTCGTACTTGGCACGAGTTGGTAAAAGTATGAGTTATGCCCCCTCGTCTCAACTAGTACTTCCGTAAGCAAGCGATATACTATCTCCGATTACTGTTCTGTATATCTATCCATGACTACTATTTTCTATCAAACAGAATATATATGTGATTGCATAACTTACAGCAAGGGTTAACTGTGTGCCAGCTGCAGAGTTGGACAACTAACGCAACACTGCTTCGGCAAGACTCAAAGCTTATTCTTAAGTGCAAATTCTCAGTAGATCCCTCCATACGTTAGAAATTAAAATAGTTCGTCAGATATGTTGCAGGCCCTACGTACTGTATACTGGCATAACTTTAACCAGATAACATGCACTTCGGTTTTCGACGTTATGTTCATATCGCGCCGCGTCCAAAAGCAAAATCTGGTAGACAAAACGAGGCGCTGGATTAAAAAGACTAGAGCGTCTCAGCTTTCATACAAAGGGCCAAAATCAAAATTCCAGTGAGTTAAAGTGAATTTATGTAGTACAAGACGGTGATGTGACAAGTATTTGCAGAGCACTTCCATTCACACTTCCACCATGCGGCCATGTCTCCAGTTATTATATTATTATTATTATTATTATTATTATTATTATTATTATTATTATCATCATCATCATCATTATTATCACTACTACAATCACCATCACTATCATCCGATTCATAAGTTTTAGGCTATATGGCCTGTTCTGGTTTTACATTTCAGTTAGGCTACTTATGTCGTCCTATATTCCTCCTTGTTCCTTATTTCTAAAACCATTAAGTCGTGAACATCCCTCTGCTATTCGTAAGTATTTCATTTCGGAGAAACATAACTTCCTTCATCCTTTTGTATCATTATCTAACAAATTTATTCCCGTATAAAAGTGTGCTGCCATGGATTTTTAAGATTTCAGGTCTGCAGTTTTTTCGTCTTTTATTATTTTTCTAATTGTAGGCCTACCTCATATTTTTGGACATCTTGGAAGTTTTATTTATTCGTATATTTTGTCACAGTTACACGATAAATTTTACATAAACAATTAAAACACGCAATATGCTTTAAAACTGTCACCAATTACGTAAACCTTTGATATTACTATCATGATTACTACTACTACCTCTACTACTACTACTACCACCACCACCACCACTACTACTTCCCGAACCACCACCATCATCACCACCACTACCATCACCACCACTATTGTTGTTGAAGTTAAAGGATACTGAAGATCGTCCAAAAATTTGAAATCTAGGGACAAAAATGCAGAGGATGGCAGCTAACACCTGACAGCGTAATGTTTAATGCTCTATGCAGAACTCTGGTTTAATCCAAGAGGAAACGGAAGACAAGATTCGAAGGAGGATTGTCATCCAAGAATTACCACATGCCTATACATTTGTTTGCATGAATTATACGGTCGCAGAGAAAACCTTGGTATTGAGGAATATTCTGTACACTACAGTATATTAGCTACTTATTATCATTATCATCACCTATAGTGCAGCCAACATTTAAGATGTTAGAGTGATATATACATGATTGATTTAAAAGTACAAAGTTTTACAATTTTCTAACGTTTAATTTGAAGAATTTCTAAAAACTAATATGAGTTATTACTTACTTACTTACAAATGGCTTTTAAGGAACCCGAAGGTTCATTGCCGCCCTCACATAAGCCCACCAGCGGTCCCTATCCTGTGCAAGATTAATCCAGTCTCTATCATCATATGAGTTATTATTATTATTATTATTATTATTATTATTATTATTACTATTACTCAAGTGCGTTGTCTTGTGTCACCATAATATTACGTGTCATAGAAAACATTTTAAATGTTTAAACTTAGAATATGTGAAGAAAAAATTTCGATGCGAATGTTTCTGCACAAAAAATCTGGGAAAAATGCTTAAACACAAAAAAAAATGCAGCAGAAAAAAAATAGTAAAATTCAAGATGAGAATGCAGTGCATAAAAGTACTGCATCAATTTAATTTCAGCGCTTCAAAAATAGATGACACAGCAGGTGTATCCTCAATTCTAGGGGCTGTTAATTTCATCTCCACAACAATTAATATAAAACCAATTAATATAAAACCAGAACGAATTCCCCTTTTCGTATGATCAGTAGCCATTACAGCATTATTACTATTATTATCACTACCAGTACTTGCTGGAGCAATCATCTGACAAACCGTGGTTGAGTCTGTCAAACGCTCAGACAGAAGAACCACGGATAGCATTCGACAACTGGCATGGCATTTCGCAGATATCTGTTTTGGGCCAATACTAAAAACTTCTGTTTGCGAGAACCGGCCTGGAATGATTATAATAACACGTCAAACTGAGTTACTCAGATACACCCTATCGCACAGCTGTGTTGTTAAATAAAAATTCGATATGATATTTTCCGGATCAAGCTGTGGTATTCTTTACAGAGAAACCAACAGGCCAGGTATCAAGTTACGACTCGTTCTTCGACTGGAAGAAAATATTTCGTTGAAGATGAATAGCACGTGCACCACCAAACTGCTTCAGGATACTGACGGTTCACAACAAGTGTTCCAGAAGAGAGATAGGAGGGAGAAAAAAGATTTCAGTGAAGTTATATCTACCAAAGAATCAAAAAATGCCAACGGGAAGGTCGTAGAGTCGTGTTCAAGGCTGTAAACGAATATCCGTGTATTCCAGGAACCTACATGACGTAACCACAACCCAAAATGTACGATGCAAACACTCGTTCTCACATTAAAACTTCAGGTCCACATGATGTCCTAAAGCAGTGGAGCTACCTTCGAGTGGGACACACTGTATAACATAACCTAAATAATATAAACAAGATAAATCGTAGAAAAGCTGTAATTAAGGATGATGAAATAAACATGAACCAATTTAAAAGGTAGGCCTACAATTACTGAAAGTAGAATGTTGGCAAAAAAAGAAACAAATGCTAGGAAGATGATAAAAACCAAATGCTAGTGAAGTGATGAAATTGTAACGATAAACAGCCATGATTGGATGAAACACGTTCTTTCGTACCGTTTATTTGGTCAAAAATAGTAAGACGTAGTAAAACTGTAATAGTCACCCTAAAATACCTACTAGAGGAACAGTTACAAATGAATAAATGGTAACACTTATCATGTGAGCGAATCCCAGATAAATTGATTACTAAATATGAACAAAATTATCTAAATTGTGGACTATAAGCTGCTGTATAGACATAGAGGTAGGCAGACCTTTTCGGTATCAGAGATACTTGAAACGTGTCTTTCCGTGGAAATATTGGAAATCAATTTTTTTAGTATCATGATACTTTCTTCTCACATTACTTACAATGAGAAAATAAAAAACGCAAAAATAAACTAAAAGGACCGTGAAGCAGCTAAGAGAAAAGAAAAGAAAAGAAACTCTTTGACGACAATGAATGAGTTAAATAATGCATAACTTGCTGGGAGTCTAGATTCGATGTCAAGAACGATATAGCCACAAACAAGAGCAATCTCCATAGAGACATAAAAGTCGTACTGGTTCCTCTCCTGGAGCTATTTGTTCTTCCAGTCAATTTCTATGTCAAGCTTGGGGCGAGTTGTGCAACTCGTAAATATTAAAACCGTTGGTCAGTGAATATTAGAATTCCTCAAACACAGTGCGGGAGGGCCTTCATTTTTGCGGCGCTTTTGATGCTTATCTGGCATAGAACTGAAGTCTTTATCGCAGATCTCACGAAATCGCTGCATGCCTTAACAAACGGGAACGAAGGCTGGTTAATAATTCAGAATGCTGTGTACGCCAATATGACGCAATCATCTTGCGCAGTTCAGCTCTGAATTTGTGTCACAGCCCGCGGGAATGGGTCTTCGCCTAAACCCAGGGCCGTGTCCGCAGACTTGCAAGGGCTCTAATTGAAAAGGAAAGGGATTCATATTATTTTATTTCGTCTTGTTTCTTAGAGTTTTACATTTTAGCCTTTTCTTCATTCAATTTCAACACAATGTGTGGCAGTATTCCCCAACATAATTATGGTCAACATGACGCCTGGATCCCACCTAAAAATATATTACAATTTACATATACAGAGAAACATCCATGTCACAGAAAGAACTCGAACACACGACTGCCCCTTCCACAAAATTTTGAAGCTCTGCTCTTATTCGTCGCATATACTGCGGTCAGTCTTCAATTGCATTATTATTATTATTATTATTATTATTATTATTATTATTATTTTATAGTGAATCTGCGGACTTACTCCATCATGTTTCTGTATACGTGTTTTCTTTTCAACCTTCCAGTTGCTTATCTCGAAAACAACGCGTTTGCGAGAATACAATTTTGAATAAAAGTCTCTTCGTTTGAAGTGAAAAGACAATGACATTAGTTGCTCATGATTTAGTGAAGATTATCAACAGTAATCTTACTAGAGGTTTTAATTTACCTAGAGAAAATCAAAACTCGAGTGGGATTTAATTGACTATTACACGATTAGAAGAAAGTATATAAAGATTAGAAGTAACGAAGTACTCCAATACAATAAAATATTAATTGACTTACGAAAATACAACTGTCTTCAAATGTAGGCCTATTATTGTACCAGTTCAACATTACAAATATTACGCTACTGTAGATGGCAGTAGTGTGTTATGATTAGTTGTTTTCTTGTTATCAGTTGCGCCAACTATGGAATCTTCATTGAACTCTGTGGACATTTACTAGTCAAGAAGGCTTTGTTGATTCAGTTTCATTTTTATTAAAACAGTTGCATTCCATATCAATTATCCGGATCCCAGTAGTCAACGTCACTTGACAGATGATTTTCAATAAATCTTAGTGTATTAAACAATCTCTGATACGTGACTGTCCATAATATCATATAGCAGAAGCTATAACATAACCTAAATATTATGAATAAGTGTTAGAAAATTTTTAATTAGGGATGATGAAATAAACAAGATAAGTTTTAATTAACGATGATGAAATAAAAAATAAACATGAATAATTTTAAAAGGAAGAATTACTTAATGTACAATTTTCAAATTCGAATGTTTTAGTGACTGGTTGTTCAGTTGATATTATATTGGACGTGAGCGGTAAAAGAAGTGGAACTCGTTGATGTACATGGTGTATTCCTCAACTTATTCAGGATTTCCGAATGGTGCTCTGCAGTTATTTGTAAATAGGATTACAGGGAAGATGAATAGCTATGACATGTGATCTTTATTAATTCTTGTTCTTGAATGCCAATGTGAGTCATATTTGAAACTGCTGTGCATCGACTGGAGTGGTTTGTAATTTTTTTTTTCACGTCCAGACCAGTGCAGTATGAAATTTTGGCAAACAAAGAAACAAATGCTAGGGTAGTGATAAAAATAAACAAATGCTAGGGAAGCGATAAAATTAAACAAATACTAGGGACGCGATAAAATTGTGCGATAAGCAGCCATGATTGGTTGAAAGACGTCCTTTCGTACCATTTTATTGGTCAAAAGTAGTATGACGTAGTAAAAGTGTAATAGTCAAGGTAATTTTAAGACCAAATTAGTTTCCTAAAATGGGAATCCAAACATTTTTAATACGATTCTGATTTTACGCAAAGAATAAACAATTTTCGTTTGAAACCATTTTTATCAAATCCTTAAATTTTTAAATATTTAACAAGACTGAAAAAAAGCTTAGAAAACTGAATGATTTGATTGTACTTGCGAGGCAAAACAAATTATATGAAACATTACTTTATGTAAGCAAGTGAGAAAGCAGCGATGGCGCAGACTTTCACTGCGAAGTTCTCACATTGTTCTGGCATATTTTCATAAACGATCGACACGCGGTGAGACGCCACTGAGCAAATATAACGAAGCGGTTCTATATTGACTCAGAACTTCAGTGAAATTTGCTCCAGCATCACAATGACCCTGTACCTCAACATTACTATAGTTCTCATATGAGAAAGTTAATGCAAACTGAATCTATTCAATAAACAAGAGCCACAATGCCTCGTAGGCGTATCGGAACTACACGCCACGTTGCCGCTCGTTGCATTCATTTCCAAGTGGTTGTCGTGAGCAGGGAGGCACGTTTCGTATACGTCAGCTTCGTTCTACATAATCGAAAACAGGTGGAGAAGCCCCTACAAACGATTAAAAAAATGAATAACATTATTACCATCACGAATTTTGCTCTATGCAATCGGTACTGATGGTATATGCTTCTGGAATTGTTGGTGAGGCTGCAAAATCTGAAGATATTTTCTAAGAAATGTAGAAGCATACAGCGTATTCCGAATCTCACCGGTCCGGTGGCATCAGTGACGTCACGTTGCAACGAAATAAGGAACAAAACTGCTGGAAGGATCGATGCTGTCATGGCGACTGTGTTAAGTGGTTATCTATGCTACGCTAGCAAAATTTTGCGAAATTTCCGTACTGCCATCTCGTTCAAAGAAAAGAGATCATAAGCAACTTATTTCTTGAACCGGTAGTAATAACTGGTCCGTTGACATGTTCGCTCATAAGCCATTAACATATTGTTTTTACATTGTGCTCATTACAAACAATACAGCAGAACTAAAGCAGAACACACAGCCATGACACAACAGTGCACGATGTCATTCGTCTGCTAATTCCCGCCCTATACAAGAACCAATCAGATTCACTGATGGCGGCTGATGGAGACTGCCACCACCTCTGCAAGTTGATGGCACCGGTGCGACACCAGTGGAGTATCAATGACGTCATCGGTGGAATTCGGAACACCGTGATGCCATCGGATTGCTCACCGGTGAGATTCGGAATACGTTCACTGGCGAGGCTTGCAGGTTAAGTATTGAGAATGGACACTGCCTTGCCTCTTCAATAAATCCATAATAATTATATCAGAAATAATCAATTTCCCTGAAAAAGAGGCTTTTGTTTGGAGACTTACTGTCTATGCAGTATTGGGCAATTGGAGTGTCTCGCGGGTTGAGGGTGGTGGATGGAGGTCGCTGCATTCCTAAGTGGAGATAAGGCTCTTTCACTTTCCTCTTCAAAATACCCACACTCTACTCAGAGTGCGAAATGAATGTTTTCTTCAGAGAGCGACATTAAAATTTAAATAAATCCAGTTTTCATTAATCATTCTTCGAACTAACCCATACAGTTTTGCACGTCCGGTACAACTGAGTGAAAAGAACGATGTCTGTGGCCGTCTTTAAAAAGGAAATTAAAATTATAACTGCTAAACTATTCTCTGATTGAGATTCTGACTGATATGTACCTCTATTATCAGGCAGTACATTTCACTTGACGATATATGTCAGAGGAAGAACAATTGTTTGCATGCAGCTAGTCGGCGATGTATGCAATGGAAGAGGAAAGGAGCTGGCAGCCCTATCCCAACATCTCCTGGCCTAGTTGCCTCACAGGTAGTGCCTTCTTGTTATCACTTGTGAGGTTCAGATCTGTTTTCGGACAGTTGACTAAACAACAACAACAGTTAAACAACAGGTTTTCCAACTCATTGCCGATAAAAGTACTGTTCATAATAATTTAGCAGTGTTGGCCGACTCCGTATTATTATCGCGTTAAACTTATATTAAAAAAGAAACGAAAATCATTGTTACGAACTGTATTAATACGAAAACTATAAATTTGACATATGAAAGGGATAGATACTATCCCTGGCAAGAACAAATTAACACCATTTAGCATAGGACATCAAATTCTGTAGGGGGACAATCCTCAGCATCCCCCCTCAATTCGCACCCTGCCCCTATCTCGGTTGTATTAACCATAGCATCTCCTCTCCTATTTACTGCAGGTTTCATTAGGACGTGCGTCGGAATTTTCATCTTTAAGAAAATTCAAAACAACTGTTGTTTTATTTAAATTGAATTCTCAAGAACTACTCTGTCAATTTAGATGCTATATAACGGAACGTATTTTGCAAATGCATAAAGCTTGTTAACCTTGGTTAGCTTATATTTAAGAAAATAAGTTAATTTTGTTATCTTTAACCAGAGGCTGTCAAATTCTTCCGAATCAGTGATCTTTCCAGTAATCACTAGAAAGGCAAAACAGTGATTATTCTATTTTTACAAAAAGTGAAAACATTTTCACAGGATGTAATGAAATAGACCGACTTGTACACTTGCAATGTGTTCTATTAAAGAAAAATAGCTTTGCAGATTAATTAAATTACGCTTGTCTCATGAGTAGAGTTGCTATTATCAAAAAATGAGTTACTTCATTATTGTAGTTACGTATTTATCAATCTTCCGAACATTAAGTATCATTTTATGCTCCCACTTTGTAGAGTTCCCAAATTTTAATATCATGAATCGTGGTTATTGTATACCTACGTATCGTTAGAAAACATTAATTATAATTAATTTCTGAAAAAATAAAATATAAGCTTCTGAAATGATGTAATTATTTCGAAAAGAAAAAAAAAGACTAAATATATGCAACTGATCAAAAAATTAATTTGGGTTAAGACGTTCCAAAAAATTAAACAGAGTTGTAGAATATTTCAAGAAAAGGAAGTAACATATAGTCAAAATGGTAAATAAAATATTACTTAGTAACTTAATATCATAACTCAAAGGGTAATCATGAACAAAAACCACATAAAACTGAACAAAATTAAAAGTGAAAATACAGAGTGACTCAAACCTAAGTTACCGGCATTCTGACTGAGCCGCGAGGTCGCCGTGTGGCAGGCAGAACGTTGGGTTTCCCTGGTATCTTGTTTGCTTTGAGCCCAGCAAAGGACACAATGCGTGGGTTCGCCCTATCAGATGTTTCACTAAGCCAGCGACATAACCTGCTGGAACTTCACACTGTCGATCTCCGATAGTTGTCTGAACCGTGTTGAGAAAAATGTATTTTAACTATGGTTAGATAGACAATACAGCAAAGCATTTTCCTCGCTGTAACGTGTCTAGTAAACAATCGTATGACTTGTATTTACATAGATTCGGCGGTGTTTTCGAGTTACAGAACCATCAAACCAGAGCGCTATTAAGGCCCAATTGTATAAAACTCCCTGACTAAAGATCAACTTTGATCGAAGATCGAAGAGTGAACCGGGTTCAGACACTTTTTCTATTGTATAAAACTTTTCTGCGATCAAATTACCTTGGTTCAAATGCAATCTAAGTTCACGTGAAAAGGATTTGGCAACATCGCATAAACAGGTGAAATATGTGATGCGCGGACCACGTTGTACAAGTTTGTTCAGTGTTGCCAATTTAGTGAGTTTAACTCTTTTTCAATAACAACTTCTTTTAACTTTTATATTGCTTAAATAGGGATTTAGCGAACGTTTTAGCACCCCATAGTGACAAAATTGAATCTTTCTTTGTTGATAATGAGAAATCTAGCGACTTTACAACTACTTTTTGGCGACTTTCCGTACACTCTATTGGAGATACTGGTTTGTTTTGTGCAATGTAAATAATGGCGGACAATAAGAAGAAGGTTAACTGTTCTCCAAATTGTTATCATGTTATGGTGTTTGATACTGCTAAACATAATAAAGCTTTATAAAACGACAAATTGAACATTTATGAATGTACCTATCATATCCATTAATAATTAATTAATGGTTGTTATAAACATAATATAATTATAGGTTATGTTATTTGATACTGCTGAACACGATAGAGCCTTATACTATACAAGATTGTTTTGTATTAAGGCAAGAAATTGAAAAAAATTATATATAAATGTAACTACCATATCTATTAATATTAATAACAATGTTTATTCTATTTGCACAGTCTGCCACTCGTATATTTCAAACAGAAAAGAAATAACTGAACTTGGATCATCTAACTTAATCGGAGAAATTTCTTCAGTCAAAGTTGACTTTAGTTTGAGACAAATTAATCTCAGATTAGACTTTATACAACACAAAATTGCAAGTTCAGCTGGAACGAGGATCAATTTAACCTCTGATCTAAGATTAAATGGTTTATACAATCGATCCTAAATTATTTCATAAGTGACCAGAAATACTGTAGGTTCCGTTCTTGATATGAAACATTGTCAGAATGGTGCTCTAACAAAACAGTTGGAAGATAAACCTGTGAGGAAAATGCGCTGTTGTACTGTATAATATATGGTTAAAAATATGCATTTCTTAATACAGCTCAATAAGTGACTGAGATTGGCAATGTAAAGTGCCAGTGGAATTGTGTCGCTGGTTTGAATAGCTGATAAGGCAACTATGTCATTTTCCGGGCTTAAAGCAAACAAAATGTCAGTTCGGTAAAGATTCCGGTAACTTAGGTTTGACTCAGGAGTTTGTAATTAAGAGGACTCGCCCCTTAACCAAGCTTTCATAAATGTTTGCAAACAATATCTGACTTTGTTCTATAAATATTGTCCCATACATATTTTTCCAAGCTAATGAGATGTCATTACATGAACTACCTAATAGCTTAACATTAAGAGTTCGATCCTGGGGCGAAGAAATATTCATTTTTGCAATAGGTACTTTATGAAGTTATTACAGGTCTAAATAAGCCCCGCATTAAACATAATTGGAATACGATGCCGATTACACACTACGTGCTAGTACTGATCTCACGAAAGCATGAAATCTCTAACCTCACTGCCATTCATGCCTCCACGCGAGGCACCTTTACCTTTTCCAACCTGATATCATACAGATATTTACTGGAGAGTGTTTTAATGCCTTTCGTTGAAATACTTTCAGTTTTTTCCTTTATCTTAATGGCAGTGCATGTCGCAATACTATAATAAGTGATTGTTACGTACAACTTTCGTTTTGCTGGGTAACATTTTACTTATAAAATACTCATACCGTAATAACATAACAGTGCTTACTAACAATTAAATTCTTGAGCCAATTAACTTTCTTTCTCTTACTCCTGAGCCTTACTTCTCCCTCGTCGTTCTTCTTCCTCCTTTCCCTTCTTCTTATTCGTCTC
This sequence comes from Periplaneta americana, assembly GCF_040183065.1. NCBI lineage: Eukaryota > Metazoa > Arthropoda > Insecta > Blattodea > Blattidae > Periplaneta > Periplaneta americana. The sequence continues at coordinate 33,229,806 of NC_091123.1, read as the reverse complement.
CATTCTCGCCCTTTGCCCTTTCTTCCTCCGACTTCTCTCTCCTTTTTCTGATGAGGGATCGGTGAAGCGGAGAAAAATTCTTTCCGGCGCCGGGATTCGAACCCGAGTTTTCAGCTCTACGTGCTGACGCTCTATCCACTAAGCCATAGCGGATTCCAATTCCGATGCCGGATTGAATCCTCTCAGTTTAAGCTCCACCTCTTAGTTTCCCTTTAGTGGCCAACCCTCATGCACTGTGTCACAGATGTGTGACAGTGGCACAATGTCCAACACACTCCACCGATACTTCATCATATGATAACGCAGAATTCCTGCACGGAAATATCATATGTACTTCGATACATCGCAATAATATTTTACTTTTTCCGCCTAATTTCCTCCCTTGTTATTTCTTCCTTTTCATTCTTCTTTCTCTTCCCTTCCATTGTCAATTACCACCATATATCTAGGTAATAGTCCGCATCTAAATATTTATACAGTATTAAAAAAAAAGGAAGGCGTGCGGTATCGTCAAAGTTAAGGAGTAATGCTGCAAGCCAGAAGGTCGCAGGTTTAGATTTCTGATGTCATGGATTATCTCCATTGATCTAATCTTTTTGGCCGCACTACGGCCCTGAGGTTTATTCAACCTCTAAGACAGTGGTCGGTAAAGATTATATCATATAAAATGCAGCCTGCAATAGACAGCAAAGAGGAAAAGTAGGAGATGAGGATACCCAAACTGCTTAACATTGAATGAACAAGTGATGGCTAAGGGGAGAGATATGCCTTACACCTCCACCTCCTCGTGTATTAAGGGGTGACTCGCGAGTCACAAAATGTCGACCACTGCTCTAAGAGAAGCAACTACAAGGTGTAATAAAGGCGAGCACGTAGGACTGATATCCTTACCGTCGTTAATGCCGATTGTATGTACGCGAGGGCTCGCTTAGCCTCCCACCACCCTCTCGGCCTCCATGACCTGTAATGGGGATGACTTTACTTTTTAATATAAAAAGGACACTGAATGAATGAGTTTTCTTTTTCAAAATAATTCTAGAAGGTATGGTATCATTATAATACTGAGTTAATTATATCTTTCCACATTACACTGACCTTCAGGGCTATCAAAAATTATTTTATGCTCGACCATGCCGAAATGTAGTAATTATACACCTGGTAGTAGCCCTTTAATGCACCTCATTAAAGTACACCTATTCATTATAATTCAGTTGTTCAGCCAATGAGAAATCACCATTGTACCATTATAAAACCGCAAGTATCGATTATTCTCGGATATGCAATCGAAAGACAATTAGCGAAAAGTCACGGAGACTGGAAATCCAATACTGTCGCAGAAGGTTATGTTCTGTTACTATAATAATTAGCGTTAATTGTAAATAATATTCAAATAAATTCAATTTGTCATCTCGTTTTTCAATTCTAAATCAATTTCCAGGTTATATCAAGACTAATCTTCATGTTATTCTCTAGATTATATCAAGGTCAATGACATTCGTTCCTCGTAAAAAATCAATACTTTCGCGTCTGCGCACATCTCACAATTCAGATCAGTTCCGCTCTTCACTTACATAACCATAACATGAATACTTATGAATAATTTCAAGTTAGAAATATGGTCGAGCATAAAAAGTCGTATGAAACTTGCCTATAATGGTAGTTAAGACGCTCGTATGAAAATTATGAAACTCGCTTGCGCTCGTTTCATAAACAAACGTACTCGCGTCTTAATTACTACAATTATAGGCTCGTTGCATAATGTACTATTTACCACTTAACACCGAGATTATAAACATGATAAAATACGTATAATATCGAATTTAAAGACATGCATACAAACTACAATAATTTCGACGTTTCAGGCGGTTTTGGTCTCTCCTTTTAGGTCACGAATTTTTTCGGTCATATGACATTTCGGCCAATAAGACATTTCGATCAATACGGTTATGGTACAACGATACTAGAGTAATGCGACGTTTCGGTATCATGAACATAATGGTCTTGCGATTGTCTTAGCTGTAGTATATTAGCAGTGTTCATCATTCGATTGTATTGTCTGTATCCTAGCAAGGTACATCATTCGTATTCGGTTTAGAATCACTTTAATTCTCAGTCCGTCATTACTTTTACAAAATCTTGAGTTATAACAAAATTAATATAGTGAAAATGGCACGAATAATTCAGTCAACGAAGAACAAACCAATGCCTGTATTAAATGAATTGTTACCAATTTGACAAACAGAAAACCCGTCGTTACTGGCGTTGTGAGGACAGGGAAACATGTACAGCAAGATGTACTACTGGTATGAGTCTTCACAGTATAGAAATATTAGTTGATGGAATAGGGAAACACAGTCTTCCTTCGGGGGTGAACATTGAAGAAACTGGTAGTGAAGACGATGAAGAATAACTTGTGCTACTGGCACAAAAATAAAATGCAGTAAAAGAAGTTTTGTTTTATCTCATTCATACCGAAAAAATGAGTTATCGATTTCAGTGACCCTAATGATTCACCGTAAAATCGTGGCTCAAATAATGAATGTGCTGAGTGACCTAAAAATTCCGACAAATAACCAGTGACAGATATACAACAGTGAGCGAGAAAACATGACCAAAATGTCCGAGACCAATATGTATGTGACCTATACGTATACTGACCGAAAAACATTCACCAAAGTCGCTGCGAACCTAATTTCGAAGTCTTCTCGCCCAACTTGGTTCTCAAACGCATTTAAATAGTCTCTACAGCATGATTAACCACTGTCATATATTACGGCACAAAAAAAAAATAACTTTCATTGAGAGATTCAAACGCTAACTTCCTCTGTGTACCAACTGCAAGCAACTCTCCGATGCTTTCTTATTTCATTAAACAACTGCGAAGTGTTTTCACTCCCGTCACATCATCAACCCGGAATCACGATTCGGGAAGGTCACGAATCACCCTGCAGCCTCGTTTTGTACTGAAGGCCACGGCTTGACCCGCAATTGTCCAATTAAATTCAGTACCGAGGATGTTACTGTTTATTCAAACAAGGCTTCATGTCCAAATACGTACAAATCTTGATTTTATTTGTTTAGCTTTTGATAGGAAACAAATAAACGTTTTCAAACTTTCTCTTTTTGACGGTAAGTAAAAATGTTATTCACCCTTTATCCAGTAGCTTTTAACATAATATGTTTAGTTTTAACTGTCTTTTTACCATCTCCTCCAATAATAATAATAATAATAATAATAATAATAATAATAATAATAATAATAATAATAATAATAGGCTAACAATAATCGCTATAGTGATATATAAAAAATGAAACCTAGCAATCTGCATACAATATGAAAATTTCTTTGTGCGAGATCGTGCGTATTTGCTTGCTTTCCGCACAAAACCAATAGGCCTACGCGGTAAGTGTGAAATACCACATTCAGTATTCCCAACGTAACACACATAACAATTTCCCTATTCTTACCGCTTAGCGTCATATTCATTT